>NW_028270191.1:18721402-18987750 GCF_037043375.1 Chiloscyllium plagiosum | reverse complement strand
ACTCCGTGGGCTTTCAAGTGCTTGGACATGCTGCAGGGTCCATGGACATGTCAGCCCAGGCAGCGGCGTCACTGCTCTTTAATCTGGAAAAAGTTCACCAATTAACTGCAACCTCCTGCCTCGCGTGTCTGTGTCCCCTCCACCCCCCATTATCCACTGAGCCCGCCCGTTTCTTTACGAAGAAAGGTCTTTGCAGAACCGAAGAAATGCAAAACAAAAACCAACAGATGTTCCAGCTGAATGGCAGATGTGTGCCTCTGGTTGGTTTGTGTTGACTGTGGCTGAATCGCTCCTGCACGATATGATCCCAACTGGCTCGCACCAACGCAACATCTGCAATGAACCCAAGCCAAGTGAATAGCTGTTATCACCATATCACCATGTCCACGGAGGAATAGTCCTACTGACGGGATATTCGGGGATATTTGCTCACTCCAGTTCTCCAGTGGCATGGTCAGATTAAGTGATTGGGTCCAGCGGTGGCAGATGCAGTTCAGTGTGTGGGAAGTATACAGAGAACGGCTTTAATTTTTAAAATTATTTAATGGGATGTGGCCTGATGTGAAAATGTATTTGCCTTTAGCTAAACGCCTTGCTAGACCACATCAGAGAACACTGAGAAGTGTTGGAGTCAGGCTCAGGGGAGGTTTACTGGAATGAGCAGGTTGTCTTATGAAGAAAGATTGCCCAGACTGGCTTGTGCCCATTGGAGTTCAGGAGGGGGCGGGGTGACTTTTATACCATCCTGAATGGCTTTGACTAGGTGATGTGAAAAGGATGCTTCCTATTGTGGGTGAGTTCATAGCTTCCCTTTTAGGGTTTTTTCCCCCTGAGAGTTGAGCAACTTTGGAAATCTCTGCCTCAGAAGACAGTGGAGGCAGGGTCATTGAATAGTTTTAAGGTGGAGGTAGATAGATTCTTGTTAGGCAGGAAATCAAATGTTATCAGAAATAGAGTCATAGAGTCATACAGCATGGAAACTGACCCTTTGGTCCAACCAGTCTAGGCTGACCATAATCCCAACCTAAACTAGTCCCACCTGCCTGGCCCATATCCCTCCAAATATTTCTTATTCATGTACTTATCTAGATGTCTTTTAAATGCTGCAACTGTACCCACGTCCACTACTTCCTCAGGAAATTCATTCCACACACAAATCACTCTCTGTGTAAAACAAATTGGCCCTTGTCTTTTTACAATCGTTCTCCTCTCACCTTAAAACTATACCCCCTAGTCTTGAAATCCCCACACCTGCCATTTACCTTACCTATACCCCTCATGATTTTGTAAAACTCTATAAGGTCATGCCTCAACATCCTATGCTTCAATGAAAAGCGTCCCAGCCTATTCACCCTTCCTTTACAACTCACACCTTCCATTCCTGCAACATCCTGGTAAATCTCTTCTGAACCCTCTCCAGCTTAATAATATCCTTCCTATAACAGGGAGACCAGATCTGGACACAGGCATTTTTAGAGTAGGCCTCACCAATGTTTTTGTACAAACCTCAACTCCTATACTCAAAGGTCCCTGGGCAATGAAGGCATGCCTAAGTGCCTTCTTAACCACCCTGTCTACGTGATGCAAACTTCAAAATATTATGTACCTGAAACCCCTCGGTCCTCTATGTTCTACAAACACTACCCAAGGCTCTGCTTTTTAAATTGTATAAGTCTAGTTTTTCCCAAATGCAACTCACTTTTTTCCCCAAATGGCAATACCCACATTCTCAATGAACCCATCTCCTTTTCCAGCCCACTGACTCAATTGATCATTTCACCAGTATCTGGCCCCATATCCCTCTAAACCCTTTCTATTCATTTTCAAGTGTATTGCACAAATTTGAGACTGTACAGTTTTCTTACAAGCTAGAAATATTAGGCAATACCTGCCTCTTACAAAAGCAAACCTCAGAGCAAAATATCCAAGGCCCTTAGTCCCTGATAATAGGATTGCTTGTTCAATGCCAAGATTGAGCATTCTGCTTCAGCTTATGTACATTTCTGTTTAAAGGCTAGACAGAAATGTGGAATTTGAAACACAAACAGATCAGCTATGATCTTATTGAGGGGCAGGCAGGTTTGACAGATGAATGGCCTATTTCTGCTCCTAAATCATATGTTCATAACCACATTGCTGTGGGTCTGGAGTCACCTGTAGGCCAGACAAGGTAAGGATGACAGATTTCCTGCCCTAAAGGACATAAAAGTCATAGAGTTCTCCAGCACAGAAAAAGGCTCTTTAGCCCACCATGTCAATGCTGGCCTGGCCAAAAACAACCACTGAGCTCCTGATAATATGAAATCAGGTAGGTTTTTACAACAATTGATTATGTTCAACATCACTGAGACAAATTTTATATTACACCAGTTACCTACTAGCCCAGTGACAATGTCCCTACTCACTGTTCCTCCTCCCCATACAGTAAGTTCCTTCTAACTAATGAAATGCCAGAATTGTAAATGGCTACAGAGTTTAGGGAATCTGTGAGCAAGACTCACTGAAAACATTAGGAAGGTACAACAAAACAATTAGAAAGAAGAATATCTCAAGGAAACTTGAATATAACAGATGGCACCTGGAGTTCTGCACTCAGTTCAGGGTTCTGTATCTTAAGAAGAATGTTTGAGCTTGGAGTGGGTACAGGTTCATCAGGTTATATGTTAAAGGAATTGTAGAGAAGGACAAGGTGGTATTTCCTTAAGCTTGGAGGTTAAGTAATGAACCCACTGAGGATTATTAAAGGAATTTATAGAACTGCTGGAAAGAAACAATTTCCTCAGATGGTTTGGGGAAGGGGTGGGAACAGGGTGGAGGGTCCAGAAGGAGGGGCAGAACTTTAAAGTTCAAGCAAGGCCCCTCAAGGGAGATGCCAGGAAGCACTCCTTCACACAATTGGAAATGGAAATTTCCAACTCTCTCCTTTCCCTCTGACCTCGCACCCCAAACAGCTGTGTATGTCAGAAGCCAAGCAAAGACTCGAAAACTGCAGTGGATAGATTTTTGTTCGATAGGGTGTTCCCCACTCCCTCCCCCAGCATCAAGACGAAGACAGTAAGGACTGCATCTGATAGAAGTCAGAGCCAATAGATGTGAAACTGGAGGAGCACAGCAGGTCAGACAGCATCCGAGGAGCAGGAAAGGCATCGTTTTGGACCGAAAGCCTTTTCAGGACTGGGGAGGGGGAGGGGAGTCCAGAAGTAAAGAAAGGGAGAAGGGTTGGGCTGGAGGAAGGGTAGGTGGGTTGGTGATGGGTAGATGCAGGTCTGGGATTATTGTGATTGGTCAGTGGGAAGGGTGGAGTGGATAGATGAGTAGGAAGATGGACAGGTTAGGTCAGGCCAGGGAGGCAAGGAGGAGGGGGAGGGCTAGGCATGGAGAAGGCTGGGGACAGAAGGACTTTGAAGCTGGTAAAGTCAACATTGAGGCCATTGGGCTGTCAGCTTTCCAGGCGAAATATCAGGTGTTGTTCCTCCAGTTTCCATTCGGCCTCACTCTGACAATGGAGGAGGCCAAGGGTGAATGTGTTGCCGGGGGACCAGGAGGGGGAACTAAGGTGGATGGCAATCGGAAGGTCGGATTGGTTAATGCGTGCATAGTATAGTCGCTCTGCCAACCGGGTCAAGTCGTACTCCAGGGCTAGATGACCAGGGAAGTCGTATTCATAACACAGCCGAACAGGTTAACATTCAACCTGCAAATCCTTTTAACCCGATAGCAGGCAGTCAGAGCAGGAGAGATTCAGGGTCAGCCTGAATGGAATGGAAAGAAATTGGACCCTCTACCATCACTGCCCATTGATCCTGACCAAAACATATACAGTATATAGAATGCAACATGTAATTGAATGTGGAATTGTCATGAACGTGAAGCACATTTACGTGAAACTCAACATGTAATTGAAATACAGTCATCTGAAATGCAACAGCCCGAGTGGTCTATAACACACCATCATAAGGGGCAGGGTGGGGAGCTGGGCTAGCAGGATGCAGATGAATGGGAGAACAGGCTGGCGGGGCTGAATGGCCTCTGTCTGTCCCCATGTAACTCCATTGGGAAGCGTGTGACTGTGGAAAGAGATGGACAGCATTCTGAAGTGGTATGTGTGTAATTTTGCAGGCGCCTGTGTTAAGCTCAGGTCTCTGCCACTTAGTAATGTTGCAACAAACAAGCTGAAGGACCATTTCTGCATCTCGGTTCAGCGACCAGCTTCGCTTAAATGTGTAAAGCCTTGGAATTGCACCTCGGTGACCCTCATGTTCTTGTGCCCGAGCAGGTTTTCGGGAAAGCGCCTTCATGTTTTCGCTGCTGGCCGCGGGGGTTACCCACTCAGTGGCGACAGCCTGTAGCCTGGGGAAGCTCCGGGGCTGCGGCTGCGACCTCAAGCGGAGGGAAGACGACCAGAACCTGCGCTTCAAACTCCACCAGCTCCGGGTGCAGGCCCTGACCCAGGGCATCCCAGTCTCGATCCTCGAGCCCGAACAGCGTTACCCCGGCCTCCAGGACTCCTGGGAGCGGGGGGACTGCAACCATGACATCGAATTCGGGGAGAAGTTCTCCAGGGACTTTCTGGACTCCCGGGAAACCTCGAGAGACATCCATGGGAGAATGAGACTGCACAACAACAAGCTGGGAAGACAGGTAAACACATCTGTGTGTCTGGACCATTCATTAGTCAGTCTGGTGCCCGTCGTTTTGTCCAGAACCTGTGTCAGTGAAACTGATCCTTAGTATACTCTGGGATGAAAGGAAGGTCAGTTTAAAATGTTCCAATTCTATCTCGGTAATATGATCTGAGAATTTTGGTGTATTTCAGTTCTACAGCAACCAATATCCCACTAGTTCTAAATAAAAGCTGCTCCGACTTGTAGCTGAGTGTTAAACAGCGCCAATCAGCATGTTAGCGGCGCCAAAGAGCATATTAGCGGCGCTCAATTATCTTACGGGGGAATTGTACCTGTGCCTGCTGAATTGTCATCTGTTTGTCTTTAAATCAGAAAGGAAGGCCGCCGATGTTTGTAGCATTAGCAGTTCAGTCCCTCAGGCTGGCAGTGAAGGGTTGTAAACCAGGTTTGGGGAAGTGCTGTCCTGTCCTAGTTGAGTGTGAAATGCCTGAATCTCGATTGAGCCAGTGTCGCTAATTATAGTTTGGGCTGTGATCCAGGCAACAGCTGATCGTGTTCAAAAGACACAAATGCTAAACCAAAGACGAGAGTTATGCAATCTGAAAAAAAGGGGGATAAGTATCTCCTTGTCTTGGGTCTTGCTTTTCTGGTCATTTCAACAATCCAACAGAGCCATCTTATGAGAGATGTTAAATCCTCAGCCAAACCTGTTTCTCAAGGGCATGAAGATCAGGATAATGGATAGAAGTGGCTGTAGTTTATATGCTAGCACAGATGAAATGTAGCTATTATTAACATAAATCCTTAACAATTTATATATCCATGTTGTCCTGAAAGCACGTTTGAATAAGCTGAGTATGCCAATGAGCTGAATGCATGGACACACAGTGCCAATATGGTGACTAGTTGGAACACTCATGCTTTGGCACAGGAGTGTAATGATGCCTGTGTGACCATGGCAGAATATTGGCTCAAATTGGCAAGTTTTGGTTTTGGTTTGAAGACACTGTCTGCTTTTAATTAGTTTTTTTAAAATTACTGCTAGTTGCCCCACCTCTTACCTTTACTAACCATCTGAGAATAGTAGGCTGTCTTCTGTGATTAGGATTATGTCTGACTGGAATCTATATTGCAGTCTTTACTGATTTGGCAGCTTTCTGCTTGAAATGTATCATTTAATTCTTCAACATAGGAAGAATCCATTTTCAGTGCATGCAGGAAGTTGATCAGGAAATCCCTGCTCACTCCAACTCTTTCTGACTGATTTCACTCATCCTCAATTTCTTAACACCAGTAATTTGAGGAAAAGCCTCCCACACTCAATTAAACTGAAACCAGGCAGATGTGAGTTAATAGGGCCCAGGAGGGCATACACACAACCATCGCAATGAGAAATGTCCCTCCATGTACCACATTTCAACTTCTGAAGAAGAGTTTCATTCATAAGTTTTGTTAAATCTTTCAGCCAGCATCAAGATAGTCCTTCTATATCTGGTGACAGACCTTCTTTTTAACTATTCAAGTCTTTCCCAATGATCATTTAAAATGTGATATGAATTGAGAACTGAAGGTCCATTTCTGCAATTTTAGTGAATAGTAAATAATAGAGATTGGTAGGAAGCTATTTAGCCCCCCACACCCTTGCCTTCATTATTCATTAAATCTATCTATGTCAAAACCAGGTGCACATTCCATTGGAAGTTGCTATGTAAATACTTCCTGTGAGAATTCTCACTTTAAGACCACCACATTTACTGTGAAGATAATAAGTGGCACTATAGCAGGAATCTCAATGTTAGGCCTCACTTGCTTGTCACAGTACCCTCAGTGTCTTGGAATCCTGTTGATTTATTCTCAGTGCTCCTATAGAACTCTCTCTACTGTGTGTGCATTTGATAACTTTCTTTTTCACTTTTTTAAATTTAAATCTTAATATCTTGCTGACTTTCCAATCATTCTGAGTTTCCCTTCAATTTGGTCCCACTAAGGTCTTGATTTTCGCCTCGTTTTCAACATTCTTAATCTCCTAAATAATTTGCCTTTCATCTAATTTTTTTCCATTTCCACCCCACTCTTCATGAACATTATCTTGTGTGTGTGCTTGCCTCTGCTCTGGTTCCAGATGAACCAGCATTACCACCATTTTTGCCAATGTCGGTGCCCAATGGCCACAATTGCTTTCCATCTTCACCATTGATCTCATCTTCCATCACAGATACTGTGCCATCAATTAATTGTAAGCTTGCTTTTTAGCAACTGAGGGTGGTTTATCTGGAATCCTTCTTGGCCATTTGCAGGTTATCCTACATCACAATTTACTTTGAAGGGACAGTAAAAGAAAAGAATATTCAAAGTTTGTGAGAAGATTTGTAGCTCGGGTGCTCGTTGCTGTGGTTCTGTTCGCCGAGCTGGAAGTCTTTGTTGCAAACGTTTCGTCCCCTGTCTAGGTGACATCCTCAGTGCTTGGGAGCCTCCTGTGAAGCGCTTCTGTGGTGTTTCCTCCGGCATTTATAGTGGCCTGTCCCTGCTGCTTCCGGTTGACAACACAGGAGGCTCCCAAGGACTGAGGATGTCACCTAGAAAGGGGACGAAACGTTTGCAACAAAAACTTCCAGCTCGGCGAACAGAACCACAGAAAAGAATATTATTTAAATGGTAAAAAAAGCAGAAAGCTGTAACACAAGGAAACTTGGGGTGTACTTGTACACAAAACACAGAAAGCTAACAGACAGGGGCAGCAGGTAAGCAGGAAGACTAATGGACTGTTAGCTTTATTTCAAGGGGGTTGGAGTATAATGGTAGGTAAGTCTTACTGCAACTGTACAAGGTGCTGGTGAGACCATATCTGGAGTATTGAGAGCAGTTTTGGTCCTCTTATTTAAGAAAAGATATCATTTCATTGGAGGCAGTTCAAAGAGGGTTCACTGGGATGATCCCCAGTATGGAGGGACGGCCTTATGAGCAAAGGCTAAACAGGTTGGGACTCTCATTGGAATTTAGAATAATGAGAGGTAATCTCATTGAAATATATAGAATTCCTAAGGGACTTAACAGGGTAAATGCTAAGAGGATGTTTCCCCTCATGGGAGAGTCGAGGACCAGACGGCATAGTCTCAACATAAAGGGGAACCAATTTAAGACCGAGATGAAAAGGAATTTCTTCTCTCAGAGGCTTATGAGTCTTCAGAACTGCACATCACAGAGAGCTGTTGGGGCAGAGCTCTTGTGTATATTTAAGGCTGAGATAGATAGATCCTTGACCAGTCAGGGAGTCAAGGGTTATGGGGAAAGGGCTGGAAAGTGAACATGAAGAATGGTGCATCAGCCATGCTCCTATTGAATGGCAGAGAGGCTCAAGGGGCCAAATGTTCCTATTTCTGATGGTTTTGATGAGCTGAGGCAGCAACAAAGTTGAGCTATATTACAGAGGTGGACATGAGTAGTCTTTTATGTAACAAATCAGCAATACATCCCACTAGAAATGCACAATCCTTTGAGAAAACAAAGCCAGCAGTTCCCAATGTTGCACTCATTGACTGATGAAACAAAACAGACAGTGAAATGGTTTACAACAACAAACAAAGATTCATTACAACAAATATCATTCAACACATATCATGGCATCCCCCCATACATCTTTTGGTAAACTTACATATGCACACAAATTGCAGCACAGGAATACAGATAAATTATGACAAGGTACAAATATCACGACCAGCAACAAATTAACTGAAATTGAAACATCGACTGTGAGTCAAGTTGCACAGAGAAATCAGACGCACAGAATGAGAGAGCAATACAGTAGGAGCCACTGTGAGCAATGTCGCAGATCTGCCAGGAATATATTATACCCCTGAAATTGGGAACTGAAATGTCCCAAGCCCATTAAAATCTCTGGCTGAGCCTGTAAATGATGCATATTGTTCTTAGTTGGTCCTCAGTCATAGACATAGTCATTTTGAACTTTGAGTCATACAGCACAGAAACAGATCAACTTGCAGATAGTGAGAAGGCAGAAAAGAGACAGCAGCAAACCTGAGGTCTTATCCTGCTTTTTCCATGATGGGTGCAGATAT
The DNA here is from genome assembly GCF_037043375.1 of Chiloscyllium plagiosum. NCBI lineage: Eukaryota > Metazoa > Chordata > Chondrichthyes > Orectolobiformes > Hemiscylliidae > Chiloscyllium > Chiloscyllium plagiosum. Next base: position 18,979,049 of record NW_028270191.1, on the reverse strand, counting down.
GCTGCTGCACATTTCCATATTCCTAGCATTTTCCCTTTATTTTTGGAAGGGATTCTACTGCAATGTTTTGGACGAAGAGAGGGGTATTCTTTCTGGTGTCCTGGCCAATGTTTTATTTCTCAATCAGCATCACAAAAGCAGATTATCTGATCGCATTGCCACTTTCAAGAGCTTGCTGTGCGCAAATTGGCTGCTGCACTTCCAACCTTGCAATGGTGTTCACAGCTCGATAAAGGCCTCATTAGCATAAAGCACGTTTGGGATGCCCTGGAGGAAAAAAGGCGCTATGTAAATACAAGTCTTTCTTTTCTTTCTCATTTTTCCAGTGAAGAAGCACCTCTCCCCCACTCACATCTCTGCCCTCCCAGCTATCTATGAGCAGGACCGCCAGAGATTTACAAGTATGTCATAGATTGGACTGCTCCAGGCAAGGATAGACTAGCATCTGATAACAGGGGTCCTATCAGATCATTCACTTTGATTTGTGTGTTGTATTCAGAGGGTGATGGAGAGGGGTTAGTCAGTCTGTTCATTGCTCTAGTCCTTCCTTTGCTCTTTCTGTTTGATTGCTTTTCTTCTGAATTTCAGGCAGTGATTGACAACATGAAACGCAAGTGTAAATGTCACGGCACCTCCGGCAGTTGCCAGTTTAAAACTTGCTGGCAGGTGACCCCTGATTTTCGACGGGTCGGGGCTGTGTTGAAGGAGCGATTCCAGAACGCGGTCTTCATCAAAACGCACAATAAAAATACAGGCCAGTTCAGCCTGAAGCCCAGCAGGAAGAGGATTTACAAGGACATGGTGTACTTTGAGAAATCTCCTGATTTCTGTGAGAAGGACCTTGGCACGGACTCTCCAGGCACACGGGGAAGGGTCTGCAATAAGACAAGCCCGGGGATGGACAACTGTGACAGCTTATGCTGTGGGAGAGGGCACAACATCCTGAAGCAGAGCCGCAGTGAGCGGTGCCACTGCCGGTTCCACTGGTGTTGCTATGTGTTGTGCGATGAGTGCAGGGTGAGCGAGTGGGTCAACGTGTGCAAGTAAACCATCACAACGCTGCCCACACCGGACCAACTTCATTCTCATGCAATACAGACTCTTTCTGTCTTTTTTTTCCACTACATATTTTAATGGACAAAAGGCGTACCCAAGTGTAACATGACTGGAGGCTGTCCTTGTCACAATTGATTGACAGACATCAGTTTGACATTATAGGGGAGGGGATGAAAGCAACAGCACGTTTGCTAAAGATCTCTTTGGCATCATCTAATCCTTGCAGCAACTGATTGAGAAGGGGAAATTACCAAGGAGCTAAAGGTCTTAAGAGGCCATCTCAAACACGGTGGTTTATCTTATTAGCTCAGCTTGGTGTCTTGGTTGGGGGGGGGGGGTGGATAGGTACCTCTGAGTTTCTGAGTCCTTTAAAAGCTGCCTCATCCCACTCCTAACCTATGGATATATTCTTGAACTTGCACCTGGTGCTATCACTGAGGTGAATGTCTGTGCCAACCCTTCCTAATGTGTACAGGGGCTCCAGCATGACCCTGTTTATTAAGTCTCTTCCACTTTCTCGCAGCCTGTGCCCACTACAGTTGGAACTGCCACTCTGCTTATTCTCTGGCTAGCGGCATTTTCAGAATGAACACAACAATCCGCCCCGCCCTGCCCCCTGCAGTGTTCAGCATGTTGGTGGGATCACTGACAGAGGAGATGGCTTGCTGTAAGATCTGTACGCATTGTAGCAGCATGGATCCAGGATTGTCATTCATGGGGATAACGGATGTAAAAGTGATCCCACAGCAAAGATGAGCACAGCAGAAACCTGAGCTACATTCAGTGTCAATAGCCACCATCAACAAACATGAGGCAGCACCTTGTTACTAAGTTTGTGTCCCTCATAAAAGGGCCAGTTCAGTTCTTACAAGCTGGACCTGTAGCAGGGGAATGGTTGGGGAAATAGAGCAGTGAGAACCAAAGACACCTTACAAGAGAGATATTTTCAAAGTGCAGCAGGAAGGTGGAGTAGTTGTGGTAGAGAGGTGCAATGATTGCAAGATCAGTCCCCACTGGTTAAGCAGAAAGAATGAAAGAGCAGCAGCAATCCTGAGCCAGAGGAATGGAGAGGTCTGGGTGGGTACCCCCTGGAGATGATTACTCATACACTGAGGAGAAACCATGGAGGGATTCGAAACTGAGGATGAACTCAATCCCTGGGCCACCAAGAGTCGGGAGAGGACAAAGATGGCTTTAGCGGGCATCACTAGGCAAGTGAGAGCATGGGCAAGAGAGGTTTGTATTATTTGAGGATTGAAGGGTGCAAATGAAAGGAAAGCTAAGGAGAACACCTCAAAGTTCTGATGGATAGGCATAATAGAAAACAAAAGAAGCTGCTAATGTTTTGGAAGCTGCAGAAAGATGGAATCTCAAGCCATAGAGTCACAGAGATGTACAGCACGGAAACAGACCCTTCAGTCCAACCCATCCACGCCGACCAGATATCCCAAATCAATCTAATCCCACCTGCCAGCACCCGGACCATATCCCTCCAAACCCTTCCTTATTTATATACCCATCCAAATGCTTTTTCAGGTCAGGATCCAGTAACCTTAGGACATCACTGGGCTCAGCCTGAACAGTTGTTCAGACTGAGTGCCAGAGGCAGGTAAACATTGGCAAAAGTTAGAGAAACTGATGTTAGTTTTGACAGACCAAAGTGGACCGTATAGTGCAGACGTGTGTTGATCAAGGCATGTAGCTGCACAGATGAAGCATTGTGTGTGGAATAAGAAATGGAATGTTGTTGAGCTGGATTTTTACTTTAGCCAAATGCCACTCCAAGTTCTCACCTTTATAGAGGTTTATAAAATCATGAGGGGCATAGATAGACTAAATAGACAAAGTCTTTTCCCTGGGGTGGGGGATTCCAGAGCTAGAGGGTATAGGTTTAGGGAGAGGGGGGAAAGATATAAAAGGGACCTAAGGGGCAACTTTTTAACGCAGAGGGTGGGGCATTTATGGAATGAGCTGCCAGAGGAAGTGGTGCAGGCAAGTACAATCGCAACATTTAAAAGGCATCTGGATGGATATAGGAAAGGTTTAGAGGGATATGGGCCAAGTGCTGGCAAATGGGACTAGATTAGGTTGGGATATCTGGTCGGCATGGATGAGTTGGACCGAAGTGTCTATTTTCGTGCTGTACATCTCTATGACTCTAAAGTGGAAGAAGATCAAATACCAGTTCAGATCAAACAATGGAAGCTCATGGGGGTTGTTTGAAACACACTGTTAGCATGAAAGGAACCCAGAGACTGTCTGTTCTGCTCAGTTTTAATTTCAGAATCACTTTGATAAATCAAGTACAAAGGATTTCCTGTTAAATTACATATCACTTATTATTTAACAAATATTCTGCCTCCTTATTAACTCACATTACAGCCCAGGAGGTTCAAATCCTTCTTAACAAAGTGTTCAGTGAGGTGGTGGCCGAGTGATATTATTGCTCGAATATTAAACCAGTGACCCAGCTAGTGTTCCACAGATTTGAGTTCAAATCCCACCATGGCAGATGGTAGAGTCTGAATTCAAAAGAAAAATCTGGAATTAAGAGTCTAATGATGATCATGAATCCATTGTCGATTGTTGGAAAAACCCATCTGGTTCACTAATTTCCTTTAGGGAAGGGAACTGCCATCCTTACTTGGTCTGGCCCACATGTGACTTCAGACCCACAGCAATGCGGTTGACTTTTAACTGCCCTCTGGACAATAAATGTGGCTGAGCCAGCGATGCCCACATCCTGTAAATGAATTTTAAAAATGTGGTGGCTTGGCAAACCTTTGGAATTCAGTTCTGTGTGGTAGAGGCTGAAGTGGGTGGGGGAGGAAGTAGTGCTTGAACCTTTGGGTGGGGGGGGGGGCGTGGCGCGGTGGAAATGCAGTGTAAAGAAATGCTTGCCCTGCCAAACCTGTGCCACAACCTGCCAATACTTTGCAAGTGATCTGCGATTATTCCCAACCCATAAAGTGCACTTTGAAATGGAAATTGGCTGGAACAGCTGAAGAAAGATGTTGGAACTTCAAAGTCAGGTGCTGAAACTGCTTGGTGAATCAGCCTAATTAAAATTTAACAATCTAGTCGACTGCACTTGCTGCTCACAATGTGGTCTCCTCTACATTGGGAAAATGAAGCGCAGATTGGGTGACTGCTTTGCAGAACATCTATATTCTGTCCGCAAAAAAAAATCCCCTGTGTTTCCAGTTGCCTGCCACTTCAACACACACCCTGTTCCCTGGACAACATCCCTAACTCAGGCTTACTACTGTGTTCCAATGCAGTTCAGCGCAAGCTGGAAGAACAGCACCTCATTTTCCACTTGGGAACTCTACAGCCTTCTGGGCTCAATATCAAGTTCAACAATGTTAGGGCTTGAGGCACCTTTTCCCATGTCTTTACTCCCAGCCCCTTCACACCAGGCCTTGCTATCACATGGTCTGCCAAAACACATAACTCATTGTTAGCCACTAATTGTCCATTGTTAGCTATTCATTCTCCTAGGCTGATTGTTATCCACTCCTTTGCCTGTCCAACTGTTCTTCTCTCTCTTTGGGCTCTATCTCTATCTATTGTTTACTCCTTATCTCAACCCTCCCACCCTATCTTCTGCATAAGAACCAACGTTTTCCTAGCTACTATCAGTTCTGAGGCAGGGTCACTGGACCTGAAATGTTAACTCTGATTTCTGTCCACAGATGTTCTACACCTGTTGAGCTTTTCCAGCAATTTCTGTTTTTGTAATTTATTTAACATCCTGAGGCTTTCATCTGAGGAACACATGGCAAACCTCAGCGGTGTGCATATTCCAACATGGGCAATGTATGTTTAGGTGGATGCAAGTGTTTTGTCTAAGAACTTATATGTTTTAACAAATATTTAAAACAATTCAATTCAACTTCCAGACTTTTGGTAGCAACCTTGGAAATGGCATTATTGACCATTAACTGTCAGCATCCTTCCTCAAGTGCTCTGTTCACCTGTATTGTGCTTATTTCATCTGGAATATACCTTCATGTTTTTAACATTTGTATTAATTGTCTGGTTACTTAAACTGCTGTATCTGGATGGCTAACTGGGAAATTTCAGCAATGCTTTGTCATCTTCAAAGGCAGGGTGCTAAGTGAAAACAATGGTATCTAGACTGGAGGTAAGCAGCAGAAACTCAACACTTGTTTGAGACTTTCCTTCCCCCTTTAAGATGCAGCGACTACTATTGCCCTGCTCTGAGCAGCACTGTATTCACTCATAGATACAAAGCGGCCCAAGCTTTCCAAATTCTTAGGTGCAAGCCTTTCCTCATAGCTCACTCTGTAGATATTTCCTACTCAGCCTGTTCAGAGATGTCATGACACATTTCTGGAGCAAGTGGTACTTGAACCCAGGCCTTCAGGCCCAGAGGTAGGGACATGAGCACTGCTCCACAAGAGCCCCCATTTTGTGGGCTGACTGCCATGGGAATGCAATGTACCCACAAACATACTATGTCACTAAGCCTCTGAAATTTCTCTGTCGCTCCAACTCTGGCATCCTATGCATTCCTGGTTTCCTTCACCTCACCATAGGCCATCATTCTTTCAGCTGCCTCATTCCCAAACTCCAGAATTCCCTCCCTCCCCCGCCTTCAGAATATACCTCTGTCTGAAATTTTGGCCACCTTCCCTGACCTCTCCACATGAGGCTCAATGTCAAATTCTGTCTGAGTGCTCTCATGTGCAGCACTCTGGGATTCTTCACTACCTTAAAGGTGCTACCTAAATGTGACTTGTTGTTTTGCTAATGACTGATAGAAGAGTGTTGTGCCTTGAAGCTGTCAAGACCAATAAAGATTCTGGTATAGCTAATTATACCAAACCAGACATCTCAACCATGTGCAACTTGGCTGAGGAACTGGAGGCAATGTGCCGAACAACAGCTCATATTCAGAGAGTACAGAAAAAGTTAGGTGTGACAATTTGAGTGGGATATATCATGCTGTCATAGGTGCAATCCTGTTGGTTACTCAGTGTCTTTTGAAGTTGAAAATATTATTGTTCTCTCACATTTGCAAAGTAATTTATTATAGATATACAGCTATTTGCTTTCATACATTTTGATGCAGCAAGCTGATGCCCCTCTGCTGCGACCTCAGCCCACTTTGATTGCACTTTTGCAGAAAAAGTGATATGCACCGAATGGATAGGTTCCAATCAATGTAAAAACTCTTCCCAGAGAGGAGAGATGTGAACAATCTGGAATGCAGTGCCTGACAGTGTGGCAGAGGTGGAGCCAATCAAGCCATTCACAAGGGATTTGGATCATTATATGAAAAGATTTGTAGGAAGTGGGTTGGTGAGGTGCTCATACAGAGACCAACGTGGACATGGCCTCCCTCTGTGCTTATAACTATTCTGCTATTCTCTCAAGGTAGTGGAGCCTGGAATTCTCACTACATAAATCTCAACTAAAAAAGGTCAAACCCAGTACACAGGAAATGTCTCATTTGAATGAAAATCGTGAAATTATTATTGAAGTGGGGGACTGATTCTGTTTCTGATCATAGTTCAATATTCTTCGAGCGCAATTAAGATGTATAAACCATTGCACTTCCATAGTTTTAAGGGTTGACTCTTATACCCCTGAATATTGTGTTGAAATGTACGGATTCTGAAGTGGAACGAAGGACATCAGATTATACAGTGAACCATGGGCTCATTACTGTTGTTTCAAGCTGCACTCTTTGGTGTTAATGCTCTACCGCCACAGTCTTAAAATGAGTCTTTATGAAATCTATTCTCACTTTGGTGCTGCATTTGAAACTTGTTCTTCTAACTTACATAGGATGATGTAACGTGAGGTGCTTTCCTTCCCATCCCCTGCTCCTCTCAACACCATGATTCACACAAAGCTTTTCAGTATAATTTTTAGCCATGAAATAGAACATTGCTATGTCTCACTTTCATGGCAGTTCATCTTTATCATGACAGAATGTTATCATTCATTGTTTCATTTTAAATGAAAATATCTCCAGAAACCTGAGCCTTGGAATTTGAAAATGACATCCTGAAACTAGACATAGCTGAGAATAGCTGGCCAGAAACATTCCCGGTACATACACAAACACAGATGACCTCTCTGCAGATCAGAGATTAGATTAGATTCCTTACAGTGTGGAAACAGGCCCTTCAGCCCAACCAGTCCACACCGACCCTCCGAAGAGTAACCCACCCAGACCCATTTCCCTCTGACTAATGCACCTAACACTATGGGCAATTTAACATGGCCAATTCACCTGGCCGGCACATCTTTGGACTGTGGGAGGAAACCAAAGCACCTGGAGCAAACCCATGCAGACACAGGGAGAATGTGCAAACTCCACACAGTCACCCGAGGGTGGAATCGAACCTGGGACACCGTGCTGCCCCCTGTTAAATACATAATGCACAACCATACATTTCCTGAGTACTGTGTTCTTCCAGAATATTATGACATACAGCAGTGAGGAGCCTTTGGAGTTTAGGCCTTACACAACTGTGCAAAATCTCTGCTATGCTCCAGATGCCAATTAGATTTTCAACATCTATGTTAATTAATGTTTCATCCACACATTGGATGAAACTACCATTGACTTTCAATTCAGTTCAGTTAACTGATGGTTTGCCAAGACTTACAGGGAGATATTTAAACTATTGCTCAATTGGGATTCTTTAAAATAAATGCTTCACTTATCGCTGGAGTTTTCCTCTTTATCAGGGGGCCTCTGAACTCTCCTCCATAAAAGTAATTACCTTCTTCCCTCACCTTAACTACCCTCCTCATACCCACTCTCACACTGGCATTCACTCACAGACACGCACATATGCACACACATGTTCTCACTCACAATCCTATACACACTCACTAATGCACACTTGCAGATGCATACACTCAGACATATACATTCACACACACACATACCTGCACATAATCACCCTACCCCACACATACGCACACATACACATATACACACTCCCAACCATACACATAAATGCACTCACTCACATATACACATGAGCACTCAAACACCCACACATATACATGCACACCCACTCACACATACTGACTCATGACGTACACACACACACACATACGCACACATATATTCAACATACCAACACAAACATACTCACACACCCACACACAGAAACACATACTCAAATACAAATGCGCACACACTCAGACACCTTTTTATATACATTCTCACATGTACGTAAATACATATACTCAATGCACATGCAGAAGCACACACACAAATGCACACTCACAGTCTCACACACACGCGCACACACATGTACACACTCCCAAACTCGCATTCTCATACACGCATGCACATGTGGACATATTCACGCACACAAATGTATACATACACATATACATACAGGGAGAAAGTGAGGACTGCAGATGCTGGAGATCAGAGTCAAGAGTGTGATGCTGGAAAAGCACAGCAGCCAGGCAGCATCCGAGGAGCAGGAAAATCAATGTTTCGGGCATAAACATGATGAAGGGTTGCAGAGGCACTGTGAAAATACACATTCACAGAATCTTTCCATATACAGAAAGGCATAGGTATTGGCAAGAAAGTTGGGAAAATAGGGAGAGATTGGCAGTAAGGAGCTTCTTGACATCGAGTCACGTGCATGGCTGGGCATGAAAGATTGCACTAGAGCCAGGAATCCTGGGAGATTGCAGCAGTGTGCCACATTTCCACCTGTGGCAAGTGGGAAACCATGATGAGCAGGGAACCATAGGGCATGTGGGAGAAAACTCACTCATCAAAATTGACACCACCAATTTCTGGTAAAACTCAGTCCATAGTTTTGGCTGTAAGCCACTGTTTTATGATATTTAGTTGTCAAAATCTACCCTTAATGATGATTGTGTCATTACTTTTATTGCCATGATGCTAAGCATCTGCAGGAACTTGCCATTTTCAACCTATTTAAATCAAATAGTTGTTTGGTAGTACACAATTTAAGTATTGCTGAAAAAAGACACATTTTTGTCAAAGTTATTTGTCTTGCATGCATCAGGACAATTCACAAGAATACCAGTTCAAGGGGCAACCCAACATTTATATTGCATGAGAGGAGGGTGCTGGTTGGTTAGCAAGTGAACTCCAGTTGGTAGAGACATTGCCCATGGAGAATGTACTTATTAATAATGACTGACAATTAACAGCACCGCTTTGTTTAAATTTTAAATCAGGCTCTGATTGACACTGATTGGTCAGGGCATTGCTTTGAGAAATAAACCAGCAAAGGGTGTTGCCTATCTCATTGACTTGAAATAGGTGCTGTGTGTGTATGTGTATGTATATACTTTGTTTCTACAAAGAACACGGCATTGTATATTAATATATATCACTTCCAATACACACAAGTGTACCACACAATGAGCCTAACTGACAATCCTAAATTTGTTGTCAGTGTAATACTTCGCACAATCAGGATTATCCAGCAAATGTTGTCTAATTTCAGAATTACATCAAATGTTAGGCATTGTGTTGCAGGTTTTTCAAGTGTGGTTTGGATACAGTCAGTATCTTGCTTGTGGCAATCAGCCAAAGTGCCATGCTGTCTGATGTAATCCATTAGTCTCTAGGATGTATGGCCTACTTACCTAGCATTACACCAGTACTCAAGTTCATATATTACATTACCCATTGGTGTGATTTTAGTCTTGATGGCAGCATCCTGTCGGTGGTGAATCCCACTCGTGTTGCTGATGCATAATAACAGAATGAAACAGCTTCACCTGTTGCTCAAACATTTTCCAGGGACGTCCAAGGTAGGCTGGGCACTTCTGAGCACCGAGAGAGACTGCCTTAGGTCCTTTCATGAGCATGTACAATGTACAGGATCAGGATCACCAATGTCCCATAGGATGCGCCGTATTTTGACATCAAGCTTGCACAGTGAATTAATAGCTTGGGCCTTATTTGCGAGGTTGTCAATGACACAAACTTTCAGTCATAAGCTAAATAAATACCATATGGTTTGTGAAATCTTTGATTAACCTTAGATTTATTTTAAAATGCATGTCAGTTGGTTAACTCAGTTGCCTGGACAACAGGTTTACAATGCTTTCCTGATGAAGGGTTCCTGCCCGAAACGGCGATTTGCCTGACCTGCTGTGCTTTTCCAGCACCACTCTAATCTTTACAACACAGACTGATACTAACAGTGTAGGTTCAATTCCTGTACTAACTGAGATTATTATGAAGGATTCTCTCCTCACTTGAGGCATGGTAATCCTCTGGTTAAACCACCACCAGTCATCTCTCTCTAATGAGAGTGTAGCCCTATGGTCTGGTAGGACTGTGGCAACTTTACCTTTACTTTAAACATTGTACTGTGTTAAAGTCCAATGACAATTTGGTGTCACTGCAACACAAAAAAAATCCTTTTGAATATTTTGAAGGGGTTACAGGTCATGGGTGGAAGTAGTTAGCTAATGGGCATCCAGGGTCATTAACAAGACCCACAACACTCACCAACTCCATGCTAGACAGGATAACACAAACTAAGCTTCAGAAAGAAGGCTGTTTTAGTCATCAATTACCACACTAGACAATTGTTTCGCTGATGGTCAATTGTAGAAATGAGCCATTTATAACGTACCTGGCAGTACATTCACATACATTGACTGTTATACATGAATATGCTGGTTTTATATCAACCTAAATGATTGCATGTATACCAATGACAAGTGAGCATTAATTAGATTTAAAACGTATATACCTACAGGGATATGTTCAGTGTCTATACCAAGGTTATTTGTCACTGAATGTGAAAGTTACTTTAGGCAAGAAACATCAATTCGTTCATAGATAGGTGAGGCATATTGGATTGTGCAAGTCAAAAAATACAAAGTGACAAATTCCATGTGTAATGGTTTTTACTTTAAATTATTCTGTCAATAGTATGAGTTCATTTTGTTACAGAACCACTTCTAACGTAACAAGAGCTGCTGCAATGCAGAGATCATGCCAATGCATTTATCCATTTTTATTACTGGATTCCACTTGTTTGTCAGAGATTTTTGTCCATCATCCTGACAATCCTGTTTGCATGGATTCTGGGAAATTAGATATGTGAATAGCTTGGCCTGGAGCTGATTAAAACTTCAATCTCTGACACTTTGGTACAATGCAAAAAGATGTGTACATGAACATGCTAAAACTGACAGGCACACACATTCTTCCCTTCAATTACTTTCCATGTTGACATTTAAAGAGGCATCAAATCATGAAGGATAAGATTTTGGTTAAGATGGCAAACGATTTAAAAAATAGATTAGTGTTGACAAGGCAGTGCTGGACCCAATTTGCTCAAATTGTGTTAAAAAAGAATAAACTGCTGAACAGCAAAATACTATCTCTTGGTTCACATTGAAACTTTAATATAAATTAAGGTATTTAAGCCTGTCAGCATTTAATAGTCCATAGTTATAGTTGTATTGGAAATCACAAGCTTTCAGACCTTAGCCCCTTCATCAGGTGAACCTGTGGTTGTGTGACTTCTGACTTTGTCCACCCCAGTCCAACACTGGCACTTCCACATACTGGGGAAAAAGCAGGGAAGTGGGATTAAATGGATCGAATGGCCTCTTCTTGTGATGTATGATTCTGTGATTCTACTCAACACCAGAACAACAAAGTCTTGTGGAAATTTGACGTAAGTGCTCAAAATTCTGCAATGCAAAATTCTGTTTACAGCATAAAAGGTTCTGATGATAATGGGAAAGGATGCGTCAATTCAGTACTACTGTGTGGAGATTAGTGGAAATACTCACATGTAGAAAGAAGTCAGAATCTGAGACATTACAATTGTAATACCCACCAAAACTAAGTCAATGAATTAGAAACACAAACACAGAGAATGCTGGAGAAACTTAGTAAATCAGGCAGCCATTGTGGTGACAGAAGTAAAGTTAATGTTTCAAGTCTGGTATGGCTCTTCTTCAAAATATTTTGCACGTATTTCAATGAACTAGATAAATACTTGAAGTGCAAAATGGTTATTAATGGTAATAAAAGAATTTAGAACAAAACAAATACAGGAAAAGAGCAGGAAAATGGGATGGGATGCCAAAAGCAGAATGGGATGAATGTTCTACAACTTTTATGATTCTATAAATTACATTAAACATCAGTGTGAAACAATTTATGGGTAATTGCTGAACAGAGATGTGTCACAGAATCAATTCAATTTGCACTTAACAGATCATACATGAGAATGCCAATTTTCAAATCATCACAATAATTTATAACACATGAAAAAGGGGCACTGATTGGTTGACAGAATGTCTACTGTTAGATGTAATTTTGCAATGTGTAGAACTTGTTGAGCAATCCAGAATGTGCTCATAGCTACACTGACAACCAATTTAGGATAATCAGTCAAGCTTGTAACATGGTTAATTTATCATTCCAGAGTGGCATATGTTCATATGTGGGATCTGTTCTCTGCAAACAAAGGTTCAAATCCAGGTTCAAATTTTGCAGCTTTTTTGAATTACTTGGGACGTTGGGGAGCCTATGGTTTCCTGTTGCTCTCTACATTGCTGTGCTTCAGCCAATCAGCTTCCTTTTGTCTTGGAGACTAAATTGTTGTGCTTGTTTGAGATGTGTCATTCTTGTAGTTGTCCTGATGAGTGTAAAACAAAAAGCCTTGGTAACATGTCTCTACTTTCAGTAATCTTCTATAAATTGTTTCACATTGATCTTTACTTAATCTTTCTAGACTCTACAATATGAGCTGTGTCTCAGTGGGGAGCACTCTCGCCTCTGGGCCTGAAGGTTATGGGTTTCAGTCTCACTCCAGAGACTTGAGCACATTACCTAGGCTGATGTTCCAGTGTGCTACTGAGGGAGTACTGTACTGTCTGAGGTATGCTCTAAGTTAAATATTATACCAAGGCACTTTCTGCTCTAAGGCGAACACCAAAGGTTCCTTGGCACTACTTTGAAGAAGAACAGGTGAGTTGTTCCCAGTGTCATGGTCACAACTAAAAGCAGTTTATCTGCCCATTTATTGAGTGGCATTTGTGGGATCTTGCTGTGTACAGTGTGGCCTCTGCCTTTCTTACATTGCTGCAGTAACTACACTTCAGAAATACATCATTGGCTGTGGTAGACTTGTCTGGGGTCATGATAAATTCTATACACTAAAAACATACAGCTCTGTTTAAACTATATTGATACTGCCACAATGTTGGGGAGTTACCAAGGAAGACAAACAGGCCAAAGGGCAAATAGCATAAGATGGAAAGTCAGTTGGTGCATTGAAGTTTTTATTGATTTAGCCTTGTTCAGGGACAAATCAAGGAGCATTCCCTTGTGAATTGAACTGCGTTGGGTTGAAGTAAAGTTTGAGCAGATTGTGAAGGGAATACATTTGATGAGCCAAATGACCTTTCACTTATTGTTTTTTCTGTTCTTATGATTTTTGAGGTTCAATGATCCATATGATGAGTTCCTGATTTCCTGCTGCAGGCCTTTTAATTTAAAAGAAAGCCTCGCCAGCAGATTTCCATTGATCAGCAACCGAAGATTGTTACTAAATATCACAGAATGTTAACCTTCATCCCACATTCTCAAAATGAGAACTCATTAAACTAACAAGGGGTGGGGAGGATTTTCTCCATGCAATCGATGTAAAGCAACTTTAACTATTCTTTATCAATATTTTTTTGTGATTTTGCCATACCATGTGCTCTGAAGAAATCCTTTCTTTATTGTTTGTGCACTTCTAGTCTTATTGTCAAACGTTTCTTGTATACGATAAGGTAAAGGTACAGGGAAGGGTAAAGAGAATGCAGTCCCATCTTTCCCTCAACATCTTTTCCAAAACTGACAGGAATACCAACTGGAAGGTCCCCTCCAAGCCACACGCGCCATCCTAGCTTAGAAATCTATTGCCATTCCTTCACTGATGCCGTCCTGGAACTTCCTCTCTGCACCTACAGGCCAAGGACTGCAGCACTTCAAGGAGCTGGCTAACAACTATCTCCTCCAGGGCAATTAGGGATGGGTCATAAATGCTGGTTTACCCAGTGACAGTCACATCCCATGAAAGAATTGAAAAAAAAAGAAAACGGTCCCTTAATTATTCACCAATTAAAGGCAAAGTAACTGTATATCCTTGGGTTTGCAAGGAGAAATGGTTCTTAATCTTGGATCATGTTATTGCAGTTCAGAAAACTAGCTGTTAAAAAAAGAGAATGAAAAGCTGATCTTTACATAATTCTATAAGAATTTACTTACAGAGATTCATTTTATAAGCATTCATGTCCTCACCAAACAGCCCCAGTTTCAGTCAGTTCTATTTATATGGCACATGTGCAGCCCCAATTCATGTCCATTGCTTGCATACAATGATATACAATGGGTGCATGCTCTTGCCAGGTAACATTGATCCCATTTAGTTTCAGGGACAGATGTTCAGTCATTGGATTATCCCTTTCTTAAGTGAAAATGTTTGACCCTCAAGCTTGAACATTATCTGAAAGGACTGAGAACGAAAGTGAATATCAACCTTTATTTGTGACCTTGAAAAGTGACACTCCACATGACATGGCTGCTACAACATATATCTTGAGATATACAATTGTGAGATCACATGCTAATTATAGAAGAGGAAGGTTATTTAACTCTTATTAATTCATCTAGTCAAGGTGGTCTGAACATTCCCCCATTATGACATCAAAACCTTTTCTTAAATAATTTTGTTTCCACTATTCTGCCTGGAAGTATACGGCCCACAACGATCATTTTCTTTGTGAGCAATTTTCGGATATCAGTTCAAAATATTTTTCTACTCAGTTCATGTGCATCACTGGCTAAGCCAACATTTATTGCTCATCCCTAATTATCCAGAAGGCAGTTGAGAGTCAAGCATATTGTTGTGGGTCTAGAGTCACATTTAGGCCAGAACAGGTGAGGATGGCAGATTTCCATCCCTAAAGGACATTTGTGAACCAGATAGGTTTTATGACAATTGATCATTAGACTAGCTTCTTATTGAATTCAGATGTCAGCATCTGCCATGGTGGGATTTGAACCCATATCCCCAGAACATTAACCTGGAGCTTTGGATTACTAGGGCTATTGACTTTGCAATCACATGACCACCACATGCCTTTAACTTACTTTTCATCAGTTTGTTTGTGTCTGTTAGGTCTATGCAGTTTAATTCCAGTCATTATTCTATTTCCTCTTGGGATGTGAGTGTTCCTGGCAAAGTAGTCACTTATTGTCCATCCCCAGTTACCCAGCAGGAGCTGGTGTTAATGGATGTTCTTCTCTAACTGCTCCGTTCTTAGACACTGAGTTCCAAGATATTGACTGAGCTGTAGTAAAGAAATGGTGACATATTTCCAAATTAGGATGGTGTGTTACTGGAGATAAACCAGGAGCTGGCTGTATCGTCACAACATTGCCACTTGTCCTTCCCAATGGCTGCAGGTGAGGGAAGTGCTTTTGAAGTAACCTTGTTGATTTGCAGCAGTGCATTTTGTCATAGAGTCATAGAGATGTACAGCATGGAAACAGATCCTTCGGTCTGACTCGTCCATGCCGACCAGCTATCCCAACCTAATATCTCTCCAAACGCTTCCTATTCATATACCCATCCAGATACCTTTTAAATGTTGCAATTGTACCAGCCTCCACCACTTCCTCTGTAAGCTCATTCCATACACGTACCACCCTCTGTGTGAAAACATTGGCCTTAGGTTACTTTTATATCTTTCCCCTCTCACCCTAAATCTATGCCCTTGAGTTCTGGACTCCCCCACCCTAGAGAAAAGACTTTGTCTATTTACCCTATTCATGCCCTTCATGATTTTATAAACCTCTTTAAGATCACCCCTCAGCCTCCGACGCTCCAGGGAAAGCAGCCCCAGCCTATTCAACCTCTCCCTGTAGTTCAAATCCTCCAACCCTGGCAACATTCTTGTAAATCTTTTCTGAACCCTTTCAAGTTTCACAACATCCTTCCAGTAGGAAGGAGACCAGAATTGCACGCAACAGTGGCCTAACCAATGTCCTGTACAACCACAACATGACCTCCCAACCCCTGTACTCAATACTCTGACCAATAAAGGAAAGCATACCAAATGCCTTCTTCACTATCCTATCTACCTGCGACTCTACTTTCAAGGAGCTTTGAACCTGCACTCCAAGGTCTCTTTGTTCAGCAACACTCCCGAGGACCTTACCATTAAGTGTATAAGTCCTGCTAAGATTTGCTTTCCCAAAATGCAGCACCTCGCATTTATCTGAATTGAACTCCTCAGCCCACTGGCCCATCTGATCAAGATCCTGTTGTAATCTGAGGTAAACATATTTGCTGTCCACTATACCTCCAATTGGCTAATGGTAACCTTCAAGTCATTGCTAATGGGAAACTTACTGATGGCAGAGCCATTAAAGGACAAGGTAGTGGCTGACTGTCCGCTTGCTTGAGACGATCTGGCATGGCCACCTGCATTATGAATGCTCCCTGCCATTTGTCAGCCCAATCTTGGATGTCATCTGGGTCCTGATATGCGCTACTCCATTAATGAATAATCACAATCATCAGTGAACAGCCTCACCCTAAGCCTTGTCACGTATGGAAAGTCACTGAAGCCGTTGCACTTGGTTAGGAAAGATGGATGTTTTCTATAGTCTGAGCAATCTTATAAGTCTCAAGAAGACCATCTCTCAGTGGGCTTCATTTCAGGTTGTCTCCAGTCGGAAAAGGCAAAGTTGTTCATTTTGGAAGGGAAAACAAAACAGCATATTATTTAAATGGAGAAAAACTGCAGAAAGCTACAACACAAAGGGACTTGGGGGAACTTGTGCATGAATCACAGAAAGCTAGCACACATGTACAGCAGGTCATCAGGAAGGTTAATGGATCATTGCTCCATATTTCAAGGGATTTGGTTTATAAGAGTAACTCAACTGTATGAGGTGCTGCTGAGACCATATCAGGAGTACTGTGAGCAGTTTATGCCCCTTATATGTAGAAAGACATAATTACATTGGAGGCAGTTCAAAGAAGGTTCACTAGGATGAGCCCCTGAGTGGAGGGATTGTATTATGAGCAAAGGCTAAACAGGTTGGGTCTCTACTTATTGGAATTTAGAAGAATGAAAGGTAATCTCATTGAAACATGTGGGATTCTTAAGGGGCTTAACAGGGTAAATGCTGAGAGAATGGTTCCCCTCATAGGTGATGCTAGGACCAGGCGGCATAGTTTCAACATAAAGGGGAACCAATTTAAGACCGAGATGAAAAGGAATTTCTTCTCTCAGAGGCTTGTGAGTCTTCAGAACTGCACATTACAGTGAGCTGTGGTGGCAGAGCTCTTGTGTATATTTAAGGCTGAGATGGGGAAAGGGTTAGAAAGTGGACCTGAGGAATGTTGGATCAGCCATGATCCTACTGAATGGTGGAGCAGGCTCAGGGGGCTAAATGGCCCACTCCTGTTCCTATTTCTTATGGTATTCTGGTCATCACACTTGAGGGCTAAAGACATACCAATCCAGACGCACTGAGCGGTCAGTCACCAACCCATTTCAAATTGTAGAATGCCACTCTGACCCATCTCTGAAGCCCTTCAGTGATGTCCCCTCAGCCTCAATGACCAATGGTATAATGCATGGAAGAATTACAACATTTCAAATAGACTCCAACCTGGATACAACCTGAAGGATCAAACCTTCCACCTCCAAAATAGTGAACAGCCAACAACTGTGTCTGGGCCAGCCGTGAGAGATGCTGATGATCATTTTGAGCTTCAGATGATATCACAAACCATGAGTGCAAAAACACGGGCTATTTACAACTGCAATTTCAACAGGGATAAAATGACTGCCTCTAAGTCTCTTCACTTTACCCAAAGTTTGAAAATAACTAGTTATCTCCAGAGGCCTCACATCCAAGCAGTAAGATCAAATGTAGTCTTGAGGTTAGACACTAGAGGATAATTGGGCTAGGGCAGTAGACATAATTGAGTCCTTATTTTGTATTTCCATTACATATCCCCAAGTGTAATGTAAACAGTCTATGTAAGCTCCTCACACTGTAATTACAGCTCTCTCCAGTGGGGCACTGCTTCTTCTCACACCTCATGGTCTATGAGGCATGTGCTGCACCTACTTATGGGTTAAAATATAAAGTGTCTCCATTGTGCAATTTCTGTGCTTTTAATCAGACCCTGAAGCACATCTTCATCACTGCACTCAGTAGCAGCCTGAAAAGCTATCTACCAAAGACTCTGATTGGATATCTTCGGTAATTATACTGGTGTTGCACTTTTAGCTACTAGGAGAAAGGTTCCATTTCAGTTCCTTTAGTTTGATCCTCCTCAGTCATATTCTACTCTTTGGCTACGCGTAGCTAAACATTCATGTTGTTCTTGTTGCTTTCTGCTGTCTATTGCTTGGACATGTTTTGCATTGAGTCGAGTCGGACTGCTCAGCCATTTCCTGCAACATCCTTAGCTATTATGACATCACTCCTGAATCAAGAGCAGAATAGGGAAACAAATCAGAGCACTGAAATGTCACTCAAGAAGACAAAGGAGCATTCCTCAAATTAATCTCAGATGTCCCTCGGCTGAATTGCTGGAAGCTGGTTTATCAGGAAAAATGATATGCACCCTTTCATCTCCCACGGTTAGATTCAAAATTGACTGAGGAAGGATTATTGAGAAATATTCCTTCACAATAATTCATCTTTACTACAATTCCTATACATATTCTTCAGTATATTTCTCTTTTTCTTCCCAAATGTTGGTCAGCCAAAGTTAGAAAGCTTCATGACCTTCTGACTGATGTCTGAAATACATCCATGATCATTTTATTATAAGCATTACTTATTAACAATGACTACACTGTATATGTTTACTGTAACCTCTTTCTGAATAATTGAACCATGATTTGGATCTGACTAAAGCTAGCTTTCCTGGTTTGATCATTGCCATTGCAAAATAAATCACGGGTGGCAACTGCAGGTTAAAAGGATTCAGAATGAACAAAAACTGAAAGCATCACAGAAAATGTCCAATCTGAATCTTGATATTTATTTTAATTGACATTTTTACATGTGAATTGAAGGTGAATTGCTTCATCACGTGGTTGTACAAAACTTGAGTATCACTGAAGAAAGAGACAAGGTGTTGAAGCTTTTTACCTTGCACTCATCAGGACTGAGTTCTAAAGAGAAGTAATTATCTGCAAAAAATATTTACCATCCTCCCCCTGCCCACCATGACAATATCTAGTCTCGGATACTTGTTTCAGGTGTGAATAATCTTTTTTCCTTGAGACACAAAGTTCTTCCAATAATCAACTGATGAGGTTTTGATAAATGCAGAGTGGGAGTTCTTAATCTGTTACCCCATCTGCTGACTGAAGTAGACTAACTTTTAATTGTCAATTCCCATTCCTGATGAAAAGCTTATGCTTGAAATGTCGACTCTCCTGCTCTTCAGATGCTGCCTGACCGGCTGTGCTTTTCCAGCTCTGCACTTTTTTGACTCTGATCTCCAGCATCTGCAGTCCTCACTTTCTCCTTGCTTTTAATGGCACCCGTTATGGGCAAAGTAACTGAAAACAAAATTCTCCACCAATTCCATTCAAATGAAAAATTACTCATGCACTTCTGGCTAACATTTTCCATTTTAGATCCATATGTCCACAATTTTAGTCATGATGTGGAGGTGTTGGTGTTGGACTGGGGTGGACAAGGTCAGAAGTCTTCACTTGACAAAAAAGCAGCACTGCAAATGCCTGTTGGACTATAACCTAGTGTCGTGTGACTTTGGACACAATTTTGGTGGAACTGATCTAAGTGGATTTGTCACAGTGCAAGCCATGCCTCCTCTTGTGGTGAAGTGACAGTACCCCTGCTTCTGAGCCAGGAACTCTGGTTTCAAGTCCCATGCCAATGGCATTTGTATTGTGGCCATGCAGATTGACTATCAATATATAACTTCTATGGTAGGAGTCTCTTAATCAGCTGTGCTCGATATGAAGTGGTGCCCCTCAAGCCAAAACCTCCAGTGATAGACTGGCAATCAATTCCAGAAACATTTAGTTTTGGAAGCATACGTAGCCACGTGCCTCATACACCATGAAGTGTGAGAAGCAGTGCCCCACTGGAGAGAGCTGTAATTACAGTGTGAGGACCTTACATAGGCTGTTTACATTACACTTGGGGATATGTAATGGAAATACAAAATAAGGACTCAATTATATCTACTGCCCTAGTCCAATTATCCTCCAGTGTCTAACCTCAAGACTACATTTGAGCTTGACTGCTTGGATGTGAGGCCTCTGGAGATAACTAGTTATACGATAGATAGTTATTACCATCTTTGGGCTAAAGTGAAGAGACTTGGAGGCAGTCATTTTATCCCTGTTGAAATGGCAGTTGTAAATAGCCCGTGCTTTTGCACTCATGGTTTGTGATATCATCTGAAGCTCAATGAGATTACTGCATATAATCACCCCAGGCATCCATTACTCTCTTTGTAAACATTCTGGGCATGTCACATGCATAACAGCAAAGCCTGGTTATTATGTGCTCGGCATGTTAAGCTAAGTATAAACCTATGATCAAGCAATTTATCAACGCAAATCAGAGAAGCAGCTGATTTGAATTGGAACACACTCCAAGTGTTGTACAACACAAGGCCCATAGGCTGAATTATACCCATAGTTTTTTTCATGACTCCCACTTCATACTTATACTCTGAACAATCAGTTTGCACTTGCTCCTCAACTAACATCACTACATCAGGTGGTTTACTTATCATCATGTTACTGATGATGAGATCTTGCTGTGCAGATGTTCACTGTTGCATTTCCTACACAGCAATACTACATTCAAAAAAGAAGTCCATTAACTTTAAAGTGCTTTAGGAAATCCTCAAGTTGTAAAAAGTGCTATATCAGTGCAACTGTCTTGTTTCTTTAGAGAAGATTACTTACAGTGTGGAAACAGGCTCTTCAGCCCAACAAGTTCACACCAACCCTCTGAAGAGCAACCCACCCAGACCCATTCCCCTACATTTACCCCAACTAATGCACCTAAGACTACAGGCAATTTACCATGGTCAATTCACCTAACCTGCACATCTTTGGATTGTGGGAGGAAACCGGAGCACCAGGAGGAAACCCACGCAGACACGGAGAATGTGCAAACTCCACACAGACAGTTGCCCGAGGTGGGAGTTGAACCCGGGTCTCTGGCGCTGTGAGGCAGCAGTGCTAACCACTGTGCCGCCCCATTTTATTGACCAGTTTTCCCTGGCCCTAACTATGCCTGCCTGAATTAGCAAGCTTATGCTCTGCAGTGAAGGTCCAAGGTGAATTTGACACTCTTGTCAAGCCCTGTGCAACATGTGGCCAGGTTGAAGTTCAGCACCAAGTTGGTGATGTGGCAACAGCTGGAATGAATACTTTGGTTACTGGCACCTCAAACACCCTTCCGATCAGACAAACAAAAAGGTGGAATTTTGACTGTGTCTGCAAAACATCAGCGTGAGTGTAAAAGACAGAGTTGACACATCGCTTTCGAAACTGATGTGCCCCACAATGTCACGACTACATAGATCCCCGTCAATCTCGTCACTTAGTTTGAATCCCTGAGGCCTGTAGTAAACAGATTTCAATGAGTTTTCTGTCTCAACCTGTAGTCTGCTGAAAGATTGGAATTCAGGTCTGTGCTTGAGTTGGGAGCCTGGTTTCTCATCAAAGTAAGAAATCAGCTGATTTTGCCGGATTGGGAAATTTGTGTCCCATTAATGTATGATTTTTTTTGGCATTTAATGTCAGAATATCTCCAATAAAGCACAGCAGTGGACAAGTTTGTTAACATACATCGATTTTACAGCACGGAAAGAGACCATTCAGCACAATTGGTCTATACTAGCATCAAAAGAATAAAGGACTTGCATTTATATAATGCTTCCATGAACAGAGCATCCCAATGCAATTTCTAGCCACTGGAGTACTTTTTTAGGTGTGATCACTGCTATATTGTAGGAAACACTGCAACCAATTTGAGAACACAGCAAACTTCCATAAACAGCAAGCTTCCATGAAGAGCAATGTGATAATGATCATCTGGTTTTGTGGTTTTAATTGAAGGATAAATATCAGCCAGGACACTGGGTCGAACTTCCCTGTTCTTCAAAACAGAGCCATGGGATCCTTTGTATCCATGTAAGAGAGGGAGCTGGGCTTCAGTTTCACACTTCATTCAATGGACGGGACCTCTGACAGTGCAGCACTCCCTCAGTAATGGGCTGGAGCATCAGCCTTGACTTTTGTGCTCAACTCTTGAAGTGGACTTTGAACCTAGAGACTGCAGCCTCAGAGGTGTGAGTGCTATCGACTGAGCATCGGCTGACACCTGACACACCACCCATCCCCACAATCTCACCTTATCAACATATCTTTTTTTTTTCCTTTATCAGTTTATCCGGCTTCCCATTAAATATATGGATTATGCATCATTCTCTTTTGGAGCAAGTTCCACATTCTCAACATTGCCTGGGAATAGACATTTCTTGAATTCCCAATTGGATTTATTAGTGAATATCTGATGTTTATCTTATGACCTTCCACTTTGGGATTCCTCACTGTGACATTGCTGTCACTTTAACAAGGTTATTTTGTCCTTGTTTTTTTTTAATAGAAGTGGTAAAGGCAGAGGTGCCAAAATGTCTGCTTTAACAATGGTAGGGGAGTGGCCAGTTCTCCCAGTTCAGGTTTCTTCTAGTTTGTTAGTGACAAGCTGCTGCAGTGGAGAAAGATTCCAAGCTTCAGCTTTCTCTCTGAAATCTCTCCTGCCTGTTAGAACCCGTGTTTGAATTTATCTTTTGCCAAGGGTTGTGTTTATGGGATGTTGCGGGAATTGGAACAGCTCATTAGTTAAGTTGTTGTATCAAGTCGGTTGGGTTTTCAAATAGTTAAGTTATTCTAAATTCTGTTTCTTTTGCTCGTGTTTCAACTGTAGTGTTTAAATAAATTCTGTTTGCTTAAAGCTGAGTGGTTTGACCAGCTGCATCACTCCTGGAATATCCACTTCACATCTGCCTTTATAATAAGAAAAATTAGGGTCCGGGCTACCTTCTGAAAATATTTTGAGGGGGTCTAGCCTGGTGCGTAATACTCACAAATGGAGACATCTGTTAAGTGCCCTACCAAGTCCCTTCCAAATTTGAAAGACCACCTCCCAGCTGTTTTCTTTGAAAGAAAGGAGTCCAAGCCTTTTTGGTCTTTCCTGGTAACTGGGTTATTTGGTGCCTGAGATGTGCACCAGCTACTTGCCCATGTAGAGAGCTAGCTCATTAAGAGGTGGGTGCATTTCTACCCTGAGTCTCAAAGGAAACAAAGGCATTCTTGTTATATTTTAGCACAATCAGTTGTTCCCTTGGTCCGTGTTCCTCTCCTGAAGGATGCCATCACCTTCCCTGAGCTGCCCTTTCTGAGGCTGCAGTTTATAAACATATGGTCGGTGTCAAAACTTAGTCTGAAACTCTGCAGGAGATCCTGATCTCTTATCAGATTGCTATGATATTATTATACCCATCGAAAAACTGCTGAAAAATCCCAAATGCCACATGACTACACTCTAATGTTTCATTTTGCATTTTGAAGGCAATAAAATCAGCCGCACACATGCTGGATCATATAAAGCTGCTGATAAAGGCATAGCCAGCATGTGAGCTATATTTACTATTTTTGGAAGTTAAGGATGAGAGCACAATTAACACAGCAGGTATAGATTTTACAATTCCTGAATGAATTCAATGTTTGTTGTCTTTGTTCACTGTTTATCTGTGGGACAATAGCTAGCTGACAATGAATGATACAAAGGATGTAATAGCAACTGGCTGCATAGTGAATGAGCACATTTCACTTTCATATCTTGACTCTGCTCTCCAGACTAATGGAATACAAACCTTTGCCCTTACTGGCTGCAAGGAATCTAAACGTTCATTGCCAAGGATTCAGAGCACTTGTAACAGTTTCTTGTGGGTGCATTCCAGCAGTGGAGAATTGCGTATTATTCCAATTACATTAAGTGTGAAGCTGCCATTGTCCTTTATCTAACGTACATCTGGTCAGTGACTGAGGTCTGGGTTTCTCTCCGAAAGCTGACAGGTAGTGCTTATTTCTCAACATTTCTGTCATATGTTAAATCCAGCACCAAGACCAAAAGGTGGAGATCTAATAGTCAAGATTAGAGAGGTGCTGGAAAAGCACAGCAGGTCAGGCAGCATCCAAGGAGCAGGAAAATCGACGTTTCAGGTAAAAGCCCTTCATCCCTAATTGCCCTTGAGAGGCCATTTTCCTGAACCACTGCAGTCTGTACTCTCGCAATGGTGTTGGTGGGAATTCCAGACTTTTTACCCGACAAACATAGAGTCATAGAGATGTACAGCATGGAAACGGACCCTTTGGTCCAACCCGTCCATGCTGACCAGATATCCCAACCCAATTTAGTCCCAGCTGTCAGCACCCAGCCCATATACCTCCAAACCCTTCCTATCCATATACCCATCCAAATACCTTTTAAATATTGCAATTGTACCAGCCTCCACCACTTCCTCTGGCAGCTCATTCCATACATGTACCACCCTCTGCGTGAAAAAATTGCCACTTTGGTCTCTTTTATATCTTTCCCCTCTCAGCCTAAACCTATGCCCTCTAGTTCTGGACTCCCTGACCACAGGGAAAAGACTTTGCCTATTTATCCTATCCATGCCCCTCATAATTTTGTAAACCTCTATAAGGTCACCCCTCAGCCTCCGACGCTCCAGGGAAAACAGCCCCAGCCTGTTCAGCCTCTTCCTGTAGCTCAGATCCTCCAACCCTGGCAACATCCTTGTAAATCTTTTCTGAACCCTTTCAAGTTTCACAACATCTTTCCGAAAGGAAGGAGACCAGAATTGCACGCAATATTCCAACAGTGGCCTAACAAATGTCCTGTACAGCCGCAACATGACCTCCCAACTTCTGTACTCAATACTTTGACCAATAAAGGAAAGCATACCAAACGCCTTCTTCACCATCCTATCTACCTGCAACTCCACTTTCAAGGAGCTATGAACCTGCACTCCAAGGTCTCTTTGTTCAGCAACACTCCCTAGGACCTTACCATTAAGTGTATAAGTCCTGTTAAGATTTGCTTTCCCAAAATGCAGCACCTCGCATTTATCTGAATTAAACTCCATCTGCCACTTCTCAGCCCATTGGCCCATCTGGTCCAGATCCTGTTGTAATTTTAAGTAATCCTCTTCACTGTCCACTACACCTCCAATTTTGGTGTCATCTGCAAACTTACTAACTGTACCTCATGCTCGCATCCAAAACATTTATGTAAATGACAAAAAGTAGAGGGCCCAGCACCGATCCTTGTGGCACTCCACTGGTCACAGGCCTCCAGTCTGAAAAACAACCCTCCACCACCACCCTCTGTCTTCTACCTTTGAGCCAGTTCCGTATCCAAATGGCTAGTTCTCCCTGTATTCGATGAGATCTAACCTTGCTAACCAGTCTCCCATGGGGAACTTTGTCAAACGCCTTACTGAAGTCCATATAGATCACATCTACTGCTCTGCCCTCATCAATCTTCTTTGTTACTTCTTCAAAAAACTCAATCAAGTTTGTGAGACATGATTTCCCACGCACAAAGCCATGTTGACTATCCCTAATCAGTCCTTGCCTTTCCAAATACATGTACGTCCTGTCCCTCAGGATTCTCTCCAACAACTTGCCCACCACCGAGGTGAGGCTCACCAGTCTATAGTTCCCTGGCTTGTCTTTACCGCCTTTCTTAAACAGTGGCACCACGTTTGCCAACCTCCAGTCTTCCGGCACCTCACCTGTGACTATCGGTGATACAAATATCTCAGCAAGAGGCCCAGCAATCACTTCTCTAGCTTCCCATAGATTTCTCGGGTACACCTGATCAGGTCCTGGGGATTTATCCACTTTTAACCGTTTTAAGACATCCAGCACTTCCTCCTCTGTAATCTGGATATTTTGCAAAATGTCACCATCTATTTCCCTACAGTCTATATCTTCCATATCCTTTTCCATGGTAAATACTGATGCAAAATATTCATTTAGTATCTACCCCATTTTCTGTGGCTCCACACAAAGGCCGCCTTGCTGATCTTTGAGGGGCCCTATTCTCTCCCTAGTTACCCTTTTGTCCTTAATATATTTGTAAAAACCCTTTGAATTCTCCTTAATTCTATTTGCCAAAGCTATCTCATGTCCCCGTTTTGCCCTCCTGTTTTCCCTCTTAAGTATACTCCTACTTTCTTTATGCTCTTTTAAGGATTCACTCGATCTATCCTGTCTATACCTGACATATGCTTCCTTCTTTTTCTTAACCAAACCCTCAATTTCTTTAGTCATCCAGCATTCCCTATACCTACCAGCCTTCCCTTTCACCCTGACAGGAATATACTTTCTCTGGATTCTTGTTATCTCATTTCTGAAGGATTCCCATTTTCCAACCGTCCCTTTACCTGCGAACATCTGCCTCCAATCAGCTTTCAAAAGTTCTTGCCTAATACCGTCAAAATTGGCCTTTCTCCAACTTAAAACTTCAACTTTTAGATCTGGTCTATCCTTTTCCATCACTATTTTAAACAAATAGAATTATGGTCGCTGGCCCCAAAGTGCTCCCCTACTGACACCTCAGTCAGCTGCCCTGCCTTATTTTCCAAGAGTAGGTCAAGTTTTGCACCTTCTCTAGTAAGTATACCCACATACTGAATCAGAAAATTGTCTTGTACACACTTAAGAAATTCCTCTCCATCTAAACCTTTAACACTATGGCAGTCCCAGTCGATGTTTGGAAAGTTAAAATCCCCGACCATAACTACCCTATTATTCTTACAGAAAGCTGAGATTTCCTTACAAGTTTGTTTCTCAATTTCCCTATGTCTATTGGAGGGTCTATAATACAATCCCAATAAGGTGATCATCCCTTTCTTATTTCTCAGTTCCACCCAAATAACTTCCCTGGATGTATTTCTGGGAATATCCTCTCTCAGCACAGCTGTAATGCTATCCCTTATCAAAAATACCACTCCCCCTCCTCTCTTGCCTCCCTTTCTATCTTTCCTGTAGCATTTGTATCCTGGAACATTAAGCTGCCAGTCCTGCCCATCCCTGAGCCATGTTTCCGTAATTGCTGTGATATCCCAGTCCCATGTTCCTAACCATGCCCTGAGTTCATCTGCCTTCCCTGTTAGGCCCCTTGCATTGAAATAAATGCAGTTTCATTTATTAGTCCAACCTTGTCCCTGCCTGCCCTGACTGTTTGACTCGCTTCTGTTCTCAACTGTACCAGTCTCAGATTGATTTCTTTCCTCACTATCTCTCTGGGTCCCATCCCCCCACCTTACTAGTTTAAATCCTCCCAAGCAGTCTTAGCAAATTTCCCTGCCAGTATATTAGTCCCCTTCTAATTTAGGTGCAATCCGTCCTTCTTGTACGATGAAGGAATAGTGAATTGTATCCAGGACAGGATCGACTCAGACATTTACAGCACAGAAAGAGGACATTCAGCCCATCATGTCTACACCAGTCAATAAAATTCTGACTATGCTTATCCCCTTTCCCAACTTTTGTTCCATAACCCTGGAGGCAATGGCAATGCAAGTAAATATCTAAATACTCTTTAAATATTATGAGAGTTTCTGACTCAACCACCCTTTCTGGCTATGAGTTCCAGATTCCATCCCCTCTCTGGTGAAAAACGTTTCCTCAACTCTTCTCTTAGCCTTCTACCACTCACCGTAAATCTACACTGCCTGGTTATCGACTGCTCTACTAATGCAAAAAGTAACCTCCCAGGCACCCTTTCTTTCCCCTCATAATCTTACATACCTCTATCAGGGCCTCTCTCAACCTTCACTGCTTCAAGGAATACACCCTTCGTCTATCCAATCTTTCTTCAGACTCTCCAGCTTAGGCAGCATCCTGGTAAATCTCTTCTGCACCCTTTTGAGTGCAGTCACATCCTTCCTGTGATGTGGTGACCGGAACTACACACAGTACTCCAGTTGTGATTTAACCTGTGTTTTATACAGTTCCAGCATAACCTCCCTGCTTCTGTATCCTCTGCCTCAGCTAATAAAAGCAAGTATTCCATATGTTTTCTTAGCCACCTTATCTATCTTCCTTGATACCTTCAGGAATCTGTGGAGATGCACTCCAAGGTCCATTTCATCCTAATTTTTTGCCAGGGTTTTACCATTCATAGTGAATGTCCTTGTCTTGTTAGCCATCCCCAAGTGCACCTACCTCCTTGACCAGTCTGCCGGGTGGGATCTTGTCAAAAGTTTTGCTAAGGTCCAACAGATCACATCAAATATAGTTCCCTTGTCAACAATCCTGGTTACCGCATCAAAAAAATTGATTAAATTTGTCAAATGTGACCTTCCTTCAACAAATTCAAGCTGAATATCCCTGACTAATTTGTGTCTCCCGAAGTGCAGATATATTCCACCCCTCCCTTGGAATTTTATCTCATAATGTCTCCACCACTGAGATCAGACGGACCATTGTTGTTGAACCAGGTCAGTGAAGTCTTCTATCGGCAAACATGACTCAAGTGTTGTCATGTGGTCTCCAGAATTGCTGACATGACCTGTTGAATATTGCTTCTACAGATCAACACCTTCAGAAACGAAGCAGAGTTGTGGCTTGGCAAAAGTTTACATTTTACCATGAAATTCCCTTAACTCTGAAATATCTTTACTGTTGCCAGGCCATTATCCCTGACTAATTTGTGTCTCTCCAAAAGACTGGTAAAGGACATTGTGAGATAGGGGACCCCGTGTCAAATCTCATGCAGGTAAATGGGTTTCGAGGTGTGAAAAGAATATCCGTTTCACCTGACTTTGGTAAGCCACTGAAGAAACACAGTTCACCCACAGACTTTCCCTTTCAACACCAGTGTCCTGTTCAGACTGGGAATCTACATGGAATTTGGAGAAGGGCTAAAAATAAATCCAGAAACAATTTTGTATCATTGATCCCATTCAGCGACCTTCATTATGCTTGTGAGGTAACTCAAGAAAGTGTGTGTTAAACTTTCCACAGGTCTCAAATATATGAATTGAATTGAATTTATTGTCATGTGTACCAAGGCACAGTGAAAAGTTTTGTCTTGCAAGCAACACAGGCAGATCACAGAGTTAAATAGCATAGATAAGTAAATAATAGGTAAACAGCAGCAAAAACCAAAACACAGGTGCAGGTGAATGTTAAGAGTTTGTGAGTCCATTCAGTATTCTGTGTATTTGAGGTGAAAATATAAGGAAAGTGTCAAGTTTCAGAAACCAGTTGTGGGTTAAAAGTTGAGAGAAAAGAGAAAGACAGACACCAATAAACAGTGTGAGATGAATGGGAAAAAGAGAAAAGAGGCACCAATAGATAGCGTAAGTAAGAGAGAGATAGCAATAATCAAAGACAGCAAAAAAAGTCCCAATCTCACAACGAATTCTAGATGAAACCACTAGCATTAAGGCATAATTTACAGCTTTGAAGTATTCTGTGATGGATGGAATACACTATTTGTACAAGGCTGTCTTTGAGAACAACATGAAAGGCTTGTTTAAATTAAAGTGCTTATTCCACAAGGTGTATTTTATTCATCTATTCCTGATAGATTCTGAAGAAATGCGTTTCAGTGATAATTTGTATTTTTACGTAACATTTTGCCAATTATTTTTTAACTGTGACATTTACTCTTGATTCCAAGAGAGAGAATTGAGGCTAAATATTAATCATCAGTGGGTCAAAAGATCACTTCCAATTATTGTCAGACATTGACAATTACAGTCAACACTTAGCTTTATTTTTATTAGCTGACTAATATAATTGGGCCCAGGATTACTAACCCTTCAGGAGTCCCAGAATCTCCAGGAATTGAGAGATTAATCTCTTGGGCACAGCTGTGAGCAAAGCTCAGGAGAAAAAAAATCATGAGGGCATTAAAAAATTTTAAATTTTCTTTCCCCAGTTTTGGATGATTTATTGGAAAGTGGATAAACAGGCTGCTTTACTGGACAGCCTGTTGGGTTTGAGAGGCCTCATGATGAAGTCCACATACTAACCAGACTTGGCTACCTTTCCTGGCACTACATACAATTCACTTCAGATTTGATGAAAATTAGGCCTTGCTAAATTATTATAAGAGGGGAAGGAAGTCTTATTTGTACGCCTTCTCTCATAGATAGGAGGTCCTGTCCTAAATCACATCCTTCATTATTTTTTTCAAAGACATGACACATAATATTCGTCATATTACTGCAAAGTCACCACAGTCCTAATGGACCATAGGGTTGCTCTCTCAATAGAAAGACAACTGGTGGTGGTTAAACCTGAGGGTCCCCATGCCTCAGATAAGGTTGAGAAGGAGAGTGCTTCATGGGAACCTCAGCCAGTGCAGGAACTGAACCCATACTGTTGGCATCACAAATCAGCCTTTCAGCCAATTGAGCTAATTGGATACTTCTGCATTTCCTGTTCCGATCATGTCAGACACCAGTGCACTGCCCTCTTACTCTGCAGCTTGCAGAGTGAACAAAGGCCCCAATGGGGAAAAGGGACTCTCCTAAAGACTTTGAGCAGACCATTCTTCGCAATTACTTTCTCTTTGTTTTCCACGTGCAGACAGAAGAATTGAACACTAAGAACTAGACACAGTCTGGTGGCTTTAGTAACAGTTCAGATATGTTCAGTAACCAGCCATGCAGAGTGTGGTGCCATGGTTTGCAAAGTCACCAGCTGGAAGAAAAGAGGAAGACTTGCATTTCAATGGCACCTATCATGACCCAGGACATCTCAAATTAAGTATTTTGAAGTCCCATCACCGTTGTATTGCAGGATGTAGAAAATGGGCAAATATTGGTAAAGGAGGAGAAAGTGAGGACTGCAGATGCTGGAGATCAGAATCAAGAGTGTGGTGCTAGAAAAGCACAGCAGGTCAGGCAGCATCCAAGGAGCAGGAGAATCAACGTTTCGGGCATAAGCCCTTCATCAGGAATGAGCCTTGTGGGTCGGGGCTGAGAGATCCTTGTAGAGAGAGGAGGAGAGCTTCTTCAAGGTAGGCATCTTTGGAAGAGGCTTCGCAGTCAGGTTATAATCAACTAGGAGAAAGTGAGGGCTGCAGATGCTGGAGATCAGAGTCGAGAGTGTGGTGCTAGAAAGGCACAGCAGGTCAGGCAGCATCCAAGGAGCAGGAGAATCAACGTTTCAGGCATAAGCCCTTCATCAGGGAATGAGGCTTGTGGGTCGGGGCTGAGAGATTATTGTTTGGATACGATTAATAGCTACCTTTGTGTGTCTATTTTTTTAAATTCACTCATGGAACATGGGAGTTGCTGGCTGGGCCAGCATTTATTGCCTGTCCCTAGTCGCCCTTGAGACGGGGGTGCTGAAAAAAACTTTACTTTGACAACGGTGTCACAGAGCATTGTAGCCATGTTTGTGCTTCTCGCCTCCATTTCTATACTCAACTGAGCTGTTGAAGGAGCACCAAGCAACATTCCCAGTGAGAGAAAGGAAAATTTAGGGTGTACTTCCTGACCATCCATTCCAGTGGGCCATGACAGATACCTCAAAGCAGGATGCTCACTGCTTGCTGAACCAATGCACAATATGTGACGCTGTGGGAGCGACCATATATCTGCATGGGCTAACAAGTCAGGAAATAAGATAATTGTGGCAGCAGTGAGAAGCTTTTATAGGCAACATTTCCTTCCAGCAGCATGAGGAAATGTTGAATCTAATTTCCATATGGGCAGCAGAATGTTCCTCAGGAGTTAATAATGTGCTTCTCTGATGTTGCGTTGAATCAACGTTTGCTTTGGTTATTATCTGATCTGGTGGCTTGTGACAGAAGAAGATGCAAAGCATTTCAGAACAACAGCACTCCTTTTGAAATGACAGAAGGAAAGGAAACTAACAGGAGTGGGTGTTAGGAAGCCGGAAATTTGGAGATGATCTTCCTGTGAGCTTGAGACCAGAGCTGTTTTTAATTAGATCCATTTGGAAATTGCACTGGAATTCAGTGATAATTCCAGCGTGTGGGACTCAGGACAGACTTTGCAGGAAATGAACATTATTGTGACTCAAACTCTGGAAATTAAAGAAAAAAATATGCAGAGACCAATTAGCTGAGGGTTTACTCAACATGTGTGAGCTTATTAGCTCAGTACTGGAACAGTATCATCAATAAGTACTGCCATCTGCTGCAGACTGGCTTGCTGAATAGTTATGTGTCCTGACATGAAATGAAGTAAGGACAGGGTCAATTTAAAGCCTTATTAATCATTCCCTTGGACTGTTCCAACAGATTTATACATCAAACAGCATAAGGCATGAGAGCCTCTTTTAAGAAAGCTCAAAATAAAGACAAAAGGAGCTTGATTTTCATGTATATTTTATAGAAATGCAATGACAAATTTTGTCCCCTTTACAAGATGATGAATTGAGTTAATGCACAGTCATATAAAGTCCAGTACATCCACATGAAGAATGGCCATTAATGTACATTTTATGGACAACTTTACTTCCATTAATGCTGAAGAGAAAACAACCAGATGTGATTAATCCATGTGAATTTATTTTTGCCCGATCACTAAGTTCATATCTCACTATCTTGAAATGTAGTTGGTTGGGACAGTGATAAAAAAAAAACTCTACTACTTGTATTAAAACTGGGAAGTCCTCTGGAAGTGAGGTGAGACTGCCTTTGACATCAAGGCAGCATTTAACCGGAACCCTTGTAAAAGTAAACTCAATGGGAATCGGGGAAAATTTCTCCATTGGTTGGAGTTATATCAAGCATATAGGAAGATGGTTGTGGTTGTTGGAGGTCAGTCATCTCAGCTCAGGACATCTCTGCAGGAGTTCCTCAGGGAAGTGTCCTAGTCCCAACCACTTTCAGCTGCTTCAGTAATGATCTTCCCTCCATCACAAGGTCAGATGTGGGGATGTTCACCAATGATCAGCACCATTCGTGGCTCCTCAGATACTGAAGCAGTCCATGTTCAAATGCAGCAAGACCTGGACAATATCCAGGTTCGGGCTGACAAGTGGCAAGTAACATTCATGCCACAGAAGTGCCAGGTAATGACCATCTTCAACAAGAGACAATCTTACCATCACCCTATGACATTCAATAGTTTTGAAACAGTATGACCACTGAAGGCCAAATTGATTGCTACTCTGCTCTAAACATGCCTTCAAGAGGAAAGCATACTTGTCAGCTCATCTTTCAAGTCTCAGTGGATTGCTCATCCTCCAAATGATCGCAAGATGTAAATCAAGCACAGGAGGTAAATCCTCCATCCTAAAGGAACACAATGGTGTAATGATTGGAATGAGGTTGGCCAGGTGGACCTCGTAGAATCTGAGTCCCCTAATTGGGGCTGTTAACCTGGTCCAATCAGGGAGCCCTGGCTGACAGAGAGAAACAGGAGGGTCAGAGGTTCTGTTCACTTTGACAGCTGGCTCTGAGGGAGCTGGATCAGTGTCAAAGACTTTCCACCTGTAAATAAAGGGTGATGGGATACTGACTTCTGTGGAATTATTTTAAATGGTTTTTTATGTGACTTACACCAGTGCAGGAGCTCCTCAAAAAAAACACCCCTCGGTTGCATTCAGCCAATAAGCTTTGTCAGTCTCTAATTGCCCAAATGTCTCAATTTCTAGGTGTTCATATTGCTTCCTAACCATTTTGGTATGCTTGAACCTTTCAGGTTGCAAGCTTGATTATTTCCACATAAATCTTGAATCGGAAAAATACCAAAACCTAAGAGTATCAGCAATTTGAGATATATGCAGATGAATGATAAGATGGCTTCCACATTACATGGGGCTAGTGAGGTTCCTTGTGTGTGGCCTGCCAAGATATAATGCTTGGGCACAAAGGTAACAAAGGCAGTTACAGATGAAGGAACACATTTGTTTCATACAGTGCATTTCTCTATGGAAACCCACTGGACATTCGGATGCTCTGAAATTCCAAGCACGGTTTATCAATCATAGATTCAATGGCAATTGTAAAGATTATTTTTCTACCTTCACCGGAGATTAAATTGCACTGACTATCTTTGGAAAAGCTAATGTAGCTAGCAGGAGCCCTAACAAACCAATAGTTATGGTATGGGTGCCTGAACTGGGAAATTGATGACAGGGATTCCCTGTTAAGTTCAAAGGCCAATTTTACAGTCTCTTATCAAACAGAAAGATGTGGTTTTGAAACAATTTGAAAATAATTACTAGGATTATATAGTATTTAATATTTGTCTTTTAAGTCCATCTGGTCTTTAGTCATGATTCTGGGCACTAACAGTTCTTGCTCTTGGTCAACCTATTTAGGGAATTATCTAGCCAACGGTTCTGGGATAGCAATCTCTGGGATACTGCTAGACTTTGGATTAGTGCCCAAAAGAGAATAAGGTGTGTCTGCTAAATTCTTTGCGCTACTAGGATTTTGCCATTCACGGGAAAGGTTGTCATGCTTTTAAATTTGTGCGCACTAATCCTGAACCAGCTTTGCAATTGTCTGATCACTGTGATTGTCGGGATGGTGTAGCAAGACAAGTGGCCTTGTTAGTTCGTGTTCAAATGCCAATGAGTTGGTATAACATTGTATAGGGGGAAATCTGTGCAGCTATAGACCAGTTGGTAAAGTCAATATCCTGTGGCCGGATACAAGGAAGTGTAAAAGTGAAATTTTACAAAAATAATGATGTTGAAGGCATCATTTTTTTCCTCCACGTACTTGTTACATCTCTCCAATATCATCACTAATCCTGGGAACTATAGCCTAGTCTTGGCTGAAATAATTGTAGTCCTTTCCAGTAAATATCGTTACCTGGACATTAAGTTCTGGAAGTCAACCCCAGCAGCAAAATAACTTTTGAAACCGAGAATTCAAACACTTGTTATCATTATTAGCCTTTGAAGCTCTCTGGAGGTGCATGTCCACTGGAAAGCTATTGGCGGCGGGGGGATAATTGGCTGAAAGGGATGTGTGGATAAGGGGTTGTTGCACAGGATCTTAACTGGTGAAAAATAGTTCAGATTCTAGATTGAGTGGTTAGTATTGAGCTAATAGAGAGAGAGAGGGAGAGAGAGTGGGAGAGAGCAGTGAGTTCCCCAACTCTATCATGGAGGCTCCACCCTTTACAACAGCAAATGTGAAAACTTTTTAAATTTATGACGACCATGCATGTTTTCACTTGTAGTCTCTGGTATTTAGAGCATTGAAGGGTGGACAGCAGTCTCCTTTGCCTTTATCAGTCGTGGTCATTAGATTGTAAGGACAGGGAGGTCATGTCGGAGATGTACAGAACTTTGACTGTGCCACAGCTGGAGTACTGTGTGCAGTCTGGTCATTACACTATAAGAAGGATGTGATTACACTGGAGGGCGCACAAAGGTGATTCACCAGGATATTTCCTGTGAGTAAGGATTTCAGGTATGAAGAGAGGCTGGCTAGGTTCTGGAGCAGAGAAGGTTGAAGGAGGACTTGAACAAGGAGCATAGGATTATGAGGGGCATGGACAGGGAGAATAGAAAACAGCTGCTCACCTTAGTTGAAGGTTCAATAATAAGGGGGCATAATTTTAAAGTGTAAAGCAGGTGGCTTAGAGGAGATTTGAGGAAATACGTTTTCACCCAGAGGGTGATAGGGGTATGAAATGGACTGCCTGGGAGGGTGGTAGACACGTGACACCTCACAACCTTTAAAAAGTATTTGGATGAACACTTTTACTATCATAATATTCAGGGTTAGGGGCCTGGTGCATAAGTGGGACTAGTGTAAGGATCTTTTTGGTGGTACAGATTCGATAGGCTGAAGGTCCTGTTCTGCATTATATGATTCTGTAATTCCTTCATGGTTCTTTGCCTCAGTTAGGGTTATTGTTTGCATATTTTGTTTGGTTAAATATGAATGCCCTCTGAGAGTTTTTCTACAATATTCATGCTCACTCAATAGGCTTGACTGTGCTATTGAGGGTGAAACAATGGTTTAAAAAAAACAGAAATTGCTGGAAAAGCTCAGCAGGTCTGGCAGCACATGAGTTCTAAGGAAGGGTCACCAGACCTGAAACGTTAACTCTGATTTCTCTTCACAGATGCTGCCAGACCTGCTGAGCTTTTCCAGCAACTTCTGTCTTTGTTTCAGATTGACAGCATCCAATTTTTCAATTTTGATATAATGGTTGATCTTATTGTGAATTGTGGAAACTTGACTTTGTTAGAAGGAAAATTAGCAATGAGAGATTTGAAAACATATTTTGTCTAATTCCACAGTAGACTGGTCCGCTTTAGCAGTTCTGAGATTAGTTGCTCTTTAAGTACGTAAACTTTGGTTTCTTGTGATGAATGAATGGGAAGTGTAGATCGATTAGTTGTTTTGAATGTATAAGTTGTGAATCTGTCATATCACTGCTCATGACGCTGCACTGTTTTAACAGGACAGTAGTGTAATCCTATATAATGCAGAATGCATTATTCTGCAATGGCACTGTTCCTTCAAAGCCACAAAGGGTGTTATTCAGTACATATAGTATGAGTTAAATGAAGATTTATCTGCTCCTTGAACAGTAGGATACTGTTATACCCTGATATTATTCCTCTCATTCGTAAGAAAGTGGGCATTGACATAACTATCAGTCAATGCATTACACATATGGCAGGACTGATAGTGTCATAGAGCTGTACAGCATGGAAACAGACCCTTCGGTCCAACTAATCCACACCGACAGATATCCTAAATTAATCAAGTCCCATTTCCCAGCATTTGGCCCATATCCCTCTAAACCCTTCCTATTCATATACCCATCCAAACGCCTTTTAAATGTTGCAATTGTACCAGCCTCCACTACTTCCTCTGGTAGCTCATTCCATACACACACCACCCTCTGTGTGAAAACATTGCCCCTCAGGTTCCTTTTCTATCTTTCCCCTCTCACCCTAAACCTACGCCCTCTAGTTCTGGACTCCCCAACCCCAGGGAAAAGACCATGTCTATTTATCTTATCCATGCCCCTCATGATTTTATAAACCTCTATAAGGTCACCCCTGAGCCTCCGACGCTCCAGGGAAAACAGCCCCAGCCTATTCAGCCTCTCCCTACAGCTCAAACCCTCAAATCTTGTCAAACTTGACCTGCTCTTGGGAAATAAGGCAGGGCAGGTGACTGAGGTGTCAGTTGGGGAGCACTTTGGGGCCAGCGACCATAATTCTATTCGTTTTAAAATAGTTTTGGAAAAGGATAGACCAGATCTAAAAGTTGAAGTTCTAAATTGGAGAAAGGCCAATTTTGACGGTATTAGGCAAGAACTTTCGAAAGCTGATTGGAGGCAGATGTTCGTGGGTAAAGGGACGGCTGGAAAATGGGAAGCCTTCAGAAATGAGATAACAAGAATCCAGAGAAAGTATATTCCTGTCAGGGTGAAAGGGAAGGCTGGTAGGTATAGGGAATGCTGGATGACTAAAGAAATTGAGGGTTTGGTTAAGAAAAAGAAGGAAGCATATGTCAGGTATAGACAGGATAGATCGAGTGAATCCTTAAAAGAGCATAAAGAAAGTAGGAGTATACTTAAGAGGGAAAACAGGAGGGCAAAACGGGGACATGAGATAGCTTTGGCAAATAGAATTAAGGAGAATTCAAAGGGTTGTTACAAATATATTAAGGACAAAAGGGTAACTAGGGAGAGAATAGGGCCCCTCAAAGATCAGCAAGGCGGCCTTTGTGTGGAGCCACAGGAAATGGGGAAGATACTAAATGAATATTTTGCATCAGTATTTACTGTGGAAAAGGATATGGAAGATATAGACTGTAGGGAAATAGATGGTGACACCTTGCAAAATGTCCAGATTACAGAGGAGGAAGTGCTGGATGCCTTGAAACAGTTAAAGGTGGATAAATCCCCAGGACCTGATCAGGTGTACCTGAGAACTCTATGGGAAGCTAGAGATGTAATTGCTGGGCCTCTTGCTGAGATATTTGTATCATCGATAGTCACAGGTGAGGTGCCGGAAGACTGGAGGTTGGCAAACGTGGTGTCACTGTTTAAGAAGGGCGGTAAAGACAAGCCAGGGAACTATAGACCGGTGAGCCTGACCTCAGTGGTGGGCAAGTTGTTGGAGGGAATCCTGAGGGACAGGACGTACATGTATTTGGAAAAGCAAGGACTGATTAGAGATAGTCAACATGGCTTTGTGTGTGGGAAATCATGTCTCACAAACTTGATTGAGTTTTTTGAAGAAGTAACAAAGAAGATTGATGAGGGCAGAGCAGTAGATGTGATCTATATGGACTTCAGTAAGGTGTTCGACAAGGTTCCCCATGGGAGACTGATTAGCAAGGTTAGATCTCATGGAATACAGGGAGAACTAGCCATTTGGATACAGAACTGGCTCAAAGGTAGAAGACAGAGGGTGGTGGTGGAGGGTTGTTTTTCAGACTGGAGGCCTGTGACCAGTGGAGTGCCACAAGGATCGGTGCTGAGTCCTCTACCTTTTGTTATTTACATAATTGATTTGGATGCGGGCATAAGAGGTACAGTTAGTAAGTTTGCGGATGACACCAAAATTGGAGGTGTAGTGGACAGTGAAGAGGATTACTTCAAATTACAACAGGATCTGGACCAGATGGGCCAATGGGCTGAGAAGTGGCAGATGGAGTTTAATTCAGATAAATGCGAGGTGCTGTATTTTGGGAAAGCAAATCTTAACAGGACTTATACACTTAATGGTAAGGTCCTAGGGAGTGATGCTGAACAAAGAGACGTGGAGTGCAGGTTCATAGCTCCTTGAAAGTGGAGTCGCTGGTAGATAGGATAGTGAAGAAGGTGTTTGGTATGCTTTCCTTTATTGGTCAAAGTATTGAGTACAGGGGTTGGGAGATCATGTTGCAGCTGTACAGGACATTGCTTAGGCCACTGTTGGAATATTGTGTGTAATTCTGGTCTCCTTCCTATCGGAAAGATGTTGTGAAACTTGAAAGGGTTCAGAAAAGATTTACAAGGATGTTGTCAGTGTTGGAGGATTTGAGCTACAGGAAGAGGCTGAACAGGCTGGGGCTGTTTTCCCTGGAGTGTCAGAGGCTGAGGGGTGACCTTATAGAGGTTTATAAAATTATGAGGGGCATGGATAGGACAAATAGACAAAGTCTTTTCCCTGGAGTGGGGGAATCCAGAACTAGACGGCATAGGTTTCAGGTGAGAGGGGAAAGATATAAAAGAGACCTAAGGGGCATTTTTTTCATGTGGAGGGTGGTACATGTATGGAATGAGCTGCCAGAGGAAGTGGTGGAGGCTGGTACATTTGCAATATTTAAAAGGTGTTTGGATGGGTATATGAATAGGAAGGGTTTGGAGGGATATGGGCCGGGTGCTGGCAGGTGGGACTAGATTGGGTTGGGATATCTGGTCAGTATGGACGGGTTGGACCGAAGGGTCTGTTTCTGTGCTGTCCATCTCTATGACTCTATGGACACTTTTCAAGGCATCACTATTTATTTCCCCAAGTTCCCCAGCTTCCATGCCCTTCTCCACAGTAAATACTGACACAAAATATTCTGTCCATAAGGGCTGTTGCCTGTGAGGGCGGCGTGGTGGCTCAGTGGATAGCACCATGACCTCAGAGCGCCAGGGACCCAGGTTCGATTCCAGCCTTGGGCAACTGTTTGTGTGGAGTTTGCACATACTCTCCATGTTTGCGTGGATTTTCTTTGGGTGCTCCAATTTCCTCCCACAGTCCAAAGATGTGCAAGTTAGATGAATTGGCCATGCTAAATTGCCCATAGTGTTCAGGGATGTGTAGGTTAGGTGTATTAGTCAGGGGAAATGCAGTGCAATAGGGTAGGGGAATTGGTCAGGGTGGATTTGTTGGGCCAAGTGGCCTGTTTCCAAACTGTAGGGGTTCTATGATTAGGTTCCCTACAGTGTCCACACCGACCCTCCGAAGAGTAACCCACCCAGACCCATTTCCCTCTGACTAATGCACCTAACACTATGGGCAATTTAGCATGGTCAACTCACCTGACCAGCACATCTTTGGACTGTGGGAGGAAACTGGAGCACCTGGAGGAAACCCATGCAGACACGGGGAGAATGTGCAAACTCCACACAGACAGTCGCCCAAGGTTGGAATAAAAGCAGGGACACTGGTGCTGTGAGGCAGCAGTGCTGGCTCCTGAGCCACCGTAGATTTAGTATCTCCCCCATCTCCTGTTGTTCCACACATAGGTGGCCTTGCTGATCTTTAAGGTGCGAAAGTGAGGACTGCAGATGCTGGAGATTAGAGTCGAGAGTGTGTTGCTGGAAAAGTGCAGCAGATCAGGCAGCATCCGAGGGGCAGGAGAGTCACATTTCGGGCAAAAGATGAAGGGCTTTTGCCCGAAACATCGATTCTCCTGCTCCTTGGATGCTGCCTGACCTGCTGATCTTTAAAGGGCCCTATTCTCTCCCTCATTACCCTTTTGTCCTTAATGTATTTGTAGGATCTCTTTACATTTCCCTTAACTCTATTTGCCAAAGCTATCTCACATCTCCTTTTGGCCCTCCTGATTTCCCCCTTAAGTATACGCTTACTGTTCTTATACCCCTGTAAGGACTTGCTTTTCTTCCTTTTTTGTCCCAGGGATGGAGACAGTGGGATTGGCAACGGACTCTTTAAGATGGAGGTGCCAACAAGGCAGCACCTGCAGCCGAAACAGGACACTTGGTGCTGAGGTGGCCTGGCCTTTACACTAACAGGAACCCTACTGTTTCTGAACTCTTGTTATCTCATTTTTGAAGGTCTCCCATTTTCCAACCATCCAGCCTCCCCCAGTCAACTTTTGAAAGTTCCTGTCTAATACCATCAAAATTGGCCTTACTCTAGTTTGGAACTTTAGCTATTAGATCAGGTCTATCCTTTTGCATAACTATTTTAAAACTAATAGAATTATGATCACTTGCCCTGCCTTATTTCCCAAGAATAGGTCAAGTTTTCCTCCTTCTCTAGTAGGTACATCCACATACTGAATAAGAAATGTTTCTTGTTCACACTTAAATTCCTCTCCATCCAAGTTCTTAACACTGTGACAGTCCCAATCTATTTCTGGAAAATTTAAATCCCCTACCATACCATATCATATACAGATATCTGAATTATGATTCTATGATATCCTTACATGTATGCTTCTCAATTTCCTGCTGACTATTGGTGGTGATGGTGGTGGTGGTGATGGTGGGGGGTTGTCTATAGTACAGTCCCAAAAAAGGTGATCATCCTTTTCTTATTTCTCAGTTCCATCCATATCACTACAGGACACATGGAAAGCAAGGTCCATTTACTCAGCAAGCAGAGTCTGTTTACTCAGCAAACATCGGAATCTATTCACTCAGCGCATGCCAAATTGGATATATTTTCTCAGTAAACAGAAAATACAATCTATTTACTCAGCAATAAGCAAACAGAGTCTATTTATTCAGAAAACACCAGATTCTATTTACTCAGCAAACAGAAAACAGAATCTATTTACTCTGCACACACCAATGCAGGTCTATTTAATAAGAAAACAGAATCTATTCACTCAGAAAACATCAGCATCTATTTATTCAGCAAATAGAGTCTATTCAGCAAACAGAATCTACTTACTCAGCAAACAGAAACTGTTTACCCAACACACAGAAACTATTTACCCAACACACAGAAACTATTTACCCAACAAGCAGAAACTATCTACTCAGCAAACAGAACCTATCTACTCAGCAAACAGAAACTATTTACCCCACACAAAATCTATTTACTCAGCAAACATGTCTCACAAGCCTGATTGAGTTTTTTGAAGAGATAACAAAGAGGATTGATGAGGGCAGAGCGGTAGATGTGATCTATATGGACTTCACAGTAAGGCATTCGACAAGGGAGACTGGGGAGCAAGGTTAGATCTCATGGAATACAGGGAGATCTCGCCATTTGGATACAGATCTGGCTCAAAGGTAGAAGACAGAG
Source organism: Chiloscyllium plagiosum (assembly GCF_037043375.1). NCBI lineage: Eukaryota > Metazoa > Chordata > Chondrichthyes > Orectolobiformes > Hemiscylliidae > Chiloscyllium > Chiloscyllium plagiosum. The sequence goes on along the minus strand of NW_028270191.1, from coordinate 18,936,911 downwards.
GGTGGTGGTCGCAGAATGGACACCTGTGACCAGTGGAGTGCCACAAGGATTGGTGCTGGGTCCACTGCTTTTCATCATTTATATAAGTTATTTGGATGTGAGCATAAGAGGTATAGTTAGTAAGTTTGCTGATGACATCAAAATTGGAGGTGTAGTGGACAGTGAAGAAGGTTACCTCAGATTACAACAGAATCTTGAACAGATGGGCCAATGGGCTGAGAAGTAGCAGATGGATTTTAATTTAGACAAATGTGAGGTGCTACATTTTGGGAAAGCAAATCTTAGCAGGACTTATACACTTAATGTTAAGGTCCTAGGGAGTGTTGCTGAACAAAGAGACCTTGGAGTGCAGGTTCATAGCTCCTTGAAAGTGGGGTCGCAGGTTGATAGGATAGTGTGGAAGGCATTTGGTATCTTCATTTATTGGTCAGAGTATTGGGTACAGGAATTGGGAGGTCATGTTGCGGCTGTACAGGATATTGGTTAGGCTACTGTTGGAATATTGCGTGCAATTCTGGTCTCCTTCCTATCGGAAAGATGTTGTGAAACTTGAAAGGGTTCAGAGAAGATTTACAAGGATGTTGCCAGAGTTGGAGGATTTGAGCTATAGGGAGAGGTTGAATAGGCTAGGGCTGTTTTCCCTGGAGCGTCAGAGGCTGAGGGGTGACCTTATAAATGTTTATAAAATCATGAGGGGCATGGATATGATAAATAGACAAAATCCTTTCCCTGGGGTGGGGGAGTCCAGAACTAGAGGGCATAGGTTTAAGGTGAGAGGGAAAAGATATAAAATAGACCTAAGGTGGTGCATGTATGGAATGAGCTGCCAAAGGAAGTGGTGGAGGCTGGTACAATTACAACATTTAAAAGGCGTTTGGATGGGTATATGAATAGGAAGGGTTTGGAGGGATATGGGCCAGGTGCTGGCAGGTGGGACTAGATTGAGTTGGAATATCTGGTCGGTATGGACGGGTTGGACCGAAGGGTCTGTTTCTGTGCTGTACATCTCTATGACTCTATTTTGCATAGAACCCCTCTCTGGTGACACCAGAATTGGGAACAAAAAGGATACTCTTGACATATCCGAATGAACATTCTCATCCCTTGCAGAAAAACCCCTTCTTAAAATTTATTTTATTTCAATATCCCAATGCATTGAGAATCCCAGCACATAGGAATGCTCACCGCTTCTAACCTCTAGCTAATTGGTTGTTGTATGATGGAAAGCTCTTTAAAATAAGCAGGTTAAGGTTTGCATTAACATAGTGGCCATGGGAACGCCTAACAAACATGTCGAATGTTTATCCATTGATAACTTTTGGTTTGAAGGTTTATGGGCATTGATAAAACTCACAATGAAATTCACCTCAATATGTGTAACAACTTATATTTCTAATAGTGCCTTTAATGTAATAAAATTTCCCAGAGTTCTTCATAGACTGGTTATTGGACAAAATGTAACTCCAAGTCAGTCACATGAGGAAACATTAGATCAGACAACTGAAGGCTTGATCAAAGAGGTTGATTTTGAGAAGTATCTTAAAGGATGAGAGAGAGGCAGTGAGGTTTAGGGAGGGAATTCTGGAACTAAGGGCCCAAGCAGCTGAAGGCACAGCCACCAATGGAGAACTGGATGCAACAGGCCAGAATTTGAGGAGTGTAGGTAACTTGGAAGATCGTGGAGCTGCAGGAAATAAATGGAAACAGGGAGGTGGAGGTGTTGTGGGGTGGAGGGGAACCAAGGTAATGAAGGGAATATAATACAAGGATGAGAACTTCAAGATCAAAGCATTGCCAGAACAGAAGCCAATGTAGATCAATGAGCATAAGGACCAATAGGGCAATGGGATGACAGGATTTAATATGGGCAGCAGAGTTTTTGGTGAACTCAAGTTTATGGTCTGTGTGGATAATCAAGGGCGAGGAGCATTTTGGAATATAAAAGCATCAAACATCATCATCCATACAAGGCTCTCTGGTTCCATGACCAAGCAAGTTTTAAATGTGCATTTTTCCTCCCTGCAATCACTTAATTATAAATAGATGGCTGATGTGCTGCACCCTACAAGTGCATCCTCAGAAGTTTCATCTAACTTCTCCTGCATGAGGTCGTGGGTTCAAGAGGAAAGTGCAATCATAGAATCATATTAAGGACATGTAGTGAAATAGAAACTCAGACCAGTCAGTTTAATTTGAGTATATATCAGTCCATTCTCAACAAATTCAATTCCATGCAGTGTATCAGTGAGACATGATTTTGCAGTTAACTTTGTACTGGGGACATTTTTCAAAGGCTAATATATGTGGAGATTATAAGGCCAGTTGTTCGGCGTGTAGAGGCTATACATGAGATTTTACTCTGGCATTTTAAGATTGTTTCCTTGGTAGGCTAGAAAGAGAAAGACTTGCATTTACATAACACCATTTGAGGCAATACTGTGGCTTTAAGAGATGTATTTTTGTCCTGGTTTTTTTATGAAGAAAGGTTGAGTCAGAGGTTAAGAGCAGTCTGCTTAAAGCCAATAAATTAAAAATCTTGTGAGGACTTGTTGCTTTTTCTTTTAAAGTTGGAACAATAGAAGCAGCCTGAATGGGTGGTGTCAAGTTCCCATAGAACTAGGATTCTCAGTTTTACCTTTCAGCAGTTGCTGGGGTCTTGAAGCTAGATGTGGAAGGTGTTTGTCCTCTCTCTGTTACAACTAAAATCTGCTGCTTGAATTGCATGTGAAACAATTTTATACTGAATTTGCCTTTGCTAAGGGTGTGTTTATTGGATATCACTATATTGGAGTAGTTAATTAGTAGTAGCTATTATATCGAGTCATAGATTCATTGTATATTATTTTGTCAAGCATCTCGAGTTACAATTAAGAGGGGGTGGGGCTGGGGGAAGGTAGCTGAGAGTGCAATAGGTGGATGAAGGTGGGGGTGAAGGTGATAGGTCAGAGATGAGACAGGTGGGATGGGTCATGAAGGCAGTGCTGGCAGGATAAGGTGGAGGGAGGGGAAATGAGGAAACTGGTGAAGATCACATTGATGCCCTGGGGTTGGAAGGTCCCAAGGCGGAAGATGAGGCGTTCTTCCTCATCTTCCTCCAGGCGTCGAGTGGTTAGAGAGTGGCGATGGAGGAGGCTCAGGACCTGCATGTCCTTTGCAGAGTGGGAGCGGAAGGGGAAGTTGAAGTGTTCAGCCACGGGGCAGAGGGTTTGGTTGGTGTGGGTGTCCTGGAGATGTTCTCTGAAGTACTCTGCAAGTAGGGCCTCACCTCCCACCCCCTCACCTTCGTCCAAGGCCCCAAAGGAGCCTTCCACATCCATCAGAGTTTTACCTGCACTTCCACATGTCATTTACTGTATCTGTTGCTCCCGATGCAGTCTCCTTTATATTGGGGAGACAGGATGTCTACTCGCAGACACTTCAGAGAACATCTCAGGACACCCACACCAACTAACCCCACCGCCGCGTGGCTGAACACTTCAACTCCCCTTTCCCTCCCCTTCCGCCAAGGACATGCAGGTCCTGGGTCTCCTCCATCGCCAAACCTTAACCACCTGACGCCTGGAGGAAGATGAGACATTCTTCCGCCTAGGGACCCTCTAACCCCACAGCATCAATGTGGATTTCACCAGTTTCCTCATTTCCCCTCCCCCCACCTTATCCCAGTTCTAACCTTCCAGCTCAGCACCGCCCTCATGACCCGTCCCACCTGTCCATCTTCCTTCCCACCTATCGGCTTCACCCTCCCTTCCGACCTGTCACCTTTACCCCCCACTTCCATCCACCTATTGCACTCTCAGCTACCTTCCCCCAAGCCCCACCCCCTCCCATTTATCTCGCCACCCCTGAAGCTCCCAGCCTCATTCCTAACGAAGGGCTTTTGCCCAAAACGTTGATTCTCCTGCTCCTTGGATGCTGCCTGACTTGCTGTGCTTTTCCAGCACCACACTCTTGATTCTAATCTCCAGCTTCTGCAGTCCTCACGTTTGACTAGTTGAGGGGTGTCAGTGTTGGCTGGGACCCCATTAACAACTCCCCTGCTTTTCTTCAGAGAGTGCCAAGGGATGTTAGAAATCTGCCTGAGGGTACAGACTGGGGTGTCTGCTTAAACTAGCTCACTCAAACAACAGCAGCTCAAATCGAGCAGGACTCCCTCAGCACTGCAATTGGATGTCAATGTGGAGTTTAGAGCCCAAAGTCTGAAGGGCTACATGAATTTGGAACAATCTGAATCCAACACAAGAACCTTATCAAAGTAGCTAAAGCTGACTCTGAAGGCAACAGAATTTCTTGTTAATTGAAGTCACTTACAGTGAGACAACAACAAAATTAATGCTGGCTGCTTCGTCCTGCATAATTTAGTTGGCTGTCTGGCTTTAGTGGATACTCCGTCAAGTGGAACCTGAAATAGCCATGGAATTCTAGCCACATAGAAGTCAAATCTAATCACCGGAACAGGAGACAGACAGAGAGAAAACACGACATTTGTCTGCTCCTAATTAATTTTATTTCTTTCCTTTCATCCAAGTTGGAGTTTTCTTGTTCAATGGCTGGGCTGCAAACCTCTTCTTATGCCTTTGTCAATGAAATGCCACTGGGGAATCTCTGTCTTGATGTGGTTCTCAGTTCTTCCTCTGTATGGGGGCACACTCCTACTATGTTTGGCACACGTTCCTGGTGGTCTGCTGCCCTGATGTCTTAAAGCCAGCATCAGATATCAGCTCAAGCAAAAACTAAAGCAACTGCTAACGGCACTGACCCCTTTGGATTCTTGAGGGTCTCATTGAGTTTGAGGACCATGGGATAAAGCCAGCTACGTGGAGCAGCTTGAGGCAACAAGACCATCAATGGACTCCCTGTGCTGGCATTTTTCACTCTGCACTGCGCCTGTGGTAATTCACTGTGTGGAGAGTCCTGGCCCTGCATCCTGCCTCCTGTCATACAATGGTAAACCGCATTGGAAGTCACAAAACAAAGTAATGTTGGCTGAAAATGAAAGACAAATTTGCACGTGTGCTAACGCAGAACACTAAATCAATATCTACTTTTGGCATTGTTTGCAAATGCCCTCTGAGATGAGTAATACAAAATAGAATTGGCCAACCCAAATAGGTACTCTGTCAGGTAAGGTTTCAGGTTGTACAACACACTGATAAATAATTAAGGGCAATACTGACAGAATCTGTATTTACTGTCTACTTCATTTCAATTGAGCATAATAGTGAAGAGTGTTAATAGTTGACCAGTGATTCATCATGGACCCGAAATGGAAGTAGAGAAAGTAGGAAATGCAAGTAAAAGGGAAGTTCTACTTGGTTCCAGAAAACGCCATGAACAAAAGCACCTTTTAGCATCTTCCAAACAAAGATTTGGAGGTAGACATGATTCCTGCTTAACGGTGCTGATTTATGGATCTAGGAAGTCCAGTCCTTCTTTGTTAACTGGTCAAACCTTTTGCGCCATGTATTCCAAGGGAAGGCGTGGATAGTCATCAGACACCACCTATTTTCACCCCTGATGACATCAACCGATTTCAGCCAACTTCAGCTGATCAGCTGCTGAAACCATCACCTATGCATTTGTTGCCTCCAGACTTAACTATTCTAATTAATCTCTAGCTGGTCTCCCACATATGCAAGTCCCTCCATGGCCTCATTCCCTCCCTATCTCTGGAATCTCCTCCAGCTCCACCACAACTCTTCAAGATATCTGTGCTCCTCTAATTCTGGTATCTTGTTTAAACACTTCACCTTTGGTGGCCTTGCATTAAGCTGCTGGGGCTATAATCCCTGGCATTCTCTCCCTAAACCTCTCCTTAAGACATCCTTAAAACCTGTCGCTTTGACCAAGTCACTTGCCCAAGTTTTGCTTGGTGTCTCATTTTGTTTTATGCTGTTCCTTGGGACATTTAGTTAAATTAGGGAGGCTTTATAAATATAATGCTGGTGTTCACCCAGTATTTTGTTCCAGGAGTGGACAACTATCATTTCACCTTTCATACTGTTAGCAATCATGCTTATGGAGCTTCTCAATCACCAATAAAGGTAACCATGCAGTATCTGGTGAAACTTCGAGAAAATGCTAAGGCTAAACAAAGGACTCACTGATAATATTTGACCTTCTCCAGAGAGAGTCAACAACCATGTTAGTTGTACACTGCTGGCTCCAAGGATTGATCTTGATGGGCCAAATGGCCCTTTCTCATTTCATGCTTTCTTGCTTCATTTGACAATGTTCCTACATTTTTCTTCAGGAGTACTGAAACATAATAGCTAACCTCAACATTAAATCTTCCCTCACCCCATTGCAACCAAGCACAAAACAACACTGGAGCTAGATCTGAAATGAAAAAAAAAGTAGACCAAAGTTCTTATGAATGCATTACCTTTGCTGAAAATGTTTTAACACTCTGTTTTATCCGATTCAAATGCCACCAATTCCCAAACCGCAATAAGTGTTCAGGCAGATGCAGTTATTCAAGTTGAGCAGTGAGATAAATCTTGCCCCACCCAAACATCAAATAAACCATTTCTGAGCACACTTCACATATAAAACCTGTTGGATTTGATACATCCCCAAGCCAGGCCTGGAGCTGCAAATTTCATTGAAAAATGACAGTCAACTCTATTATGCTGTCTGAAAGCTGGCTGATTAAAAGTCAACCTTCAAAATCCTTTCACCCCCAGAGACAGAGGAAAATCCCTTAGCAGTAAAATTAGTAAAGAGAAATTCATGAACAACATGCTCAGGAATAAATTTATCTTGGCCAACCAGAGATAACAAGCAAAACATCACAACAACTTTGTAGTTTTTTTTATTATAAAGAGGTTAATTGTCTCACACTGAAAGATTTTGAGAGTGAATTTATTTATCTTTTTCTCTCAGAGCGAGTGTCTCTCTCCAACCTATTTTGTAAAGCAAAAAGTGCCCCTCTACTCCAGTCAAATGAATGTTGTACACTATGGAGTATGGGCAGCTAAGAGGTCACACGAGTGACCTTTCCAGGGACTCCATGCAAAGTCACTCTGGCATTTTGACTTATTTTCCAGGATTTCCCGTCTACCCTAATCTCCAGTTCGTGCCTCTGGGCAGCTGAGATGAGGAATGGAACATGTGGACGATTCAGTTATGCCACCACTCCACATTTTGCCAACCACCACGGGGTGCATTGTTGCCTTTCCATTAGGATCACTTTGAGGAGGGATTGGGAGCAGGAAGATCTGACGATGGGCATCATGTACATGAGCTGTTGGAAAGTTGGCCGTTTCAGTGTCCAGCTTGTGAACATCCCCACTGTCCTTCCCACTCTGCCCTCCACCTGTGACACTGTGTATCACCCAGGCAGTGAAGACAATGACCTAGTCTGTATTGCCACTCTACTCACCTCTTCAAATACATCATGTTTTTCATCATTAGATTCCCTACAGTATGGAAACAGGCCCTTCAGCCCAACAAGTCCACACTGACCCTCCGAAGAGTAACTCACCCAGACCCATTCCCCTCCCCTATATTTACCCCTGATTAATGCTCCTAACACTATGGGCAATTTAGCATGGCCAATTCACCTGACCTGCACATCTTTGGATTGTGAGAGGAAACTGGAGCACCCAGAGGAAACCCACGCAGACAAGGGGAGAAAGTGCAAACTCCACAAAGACAGTCACCCGAGGCAGGAATCGAACCCGGGTCCCTGGCACTGTGAGGCTGCAGTGCTAACCACTGTGCCACCCCTTTAATATTTTTTAAAAAACATTATTGGAAATAGTGCCACAAATAATCAGCTTTGGAAAGAAGTGACCCCAATGGAATTGAACATTGGATGGCCTATCTGTTGGAATTAATCTTAATTATGTCTTTCTCATAAGAAAATAACAGCATATATATTCTTTTGTTCTCAGGATTTGGGCATCACTGCCTGGGCCAGCATTCATGGCCCATCCATAATTGCCCAAAGGGAGTCAACCACATTGATGTGTGTTTGGAGTCACATGAAGGCCAGGTCAGGTAAGGACAGCAGACTAAAGGTCATTAGTGAAGCAAGTGGGAGGTTTTACAGCAATTAACAATGGTTACATGGTCACCATTGCACCAACTCTTTATTCCAGTTTTTTTTTACTGAATTAAAATTACACCATCTGCCACAGTGGGATTCAAACCAATGTCCCCAGAACATTGACCTCTGGATCTAGATTACTAGCCCAATGACTTTACCACAGTGGAAGCATCTATCACTCTGGGTAGGGTCTGCCCTGTATCACTTAATTAACACCAAAAACAGGCTTTCTGGCCATTTTTCACCTTGCTGTTAGAAACATAGAAAATAGGAGCAGAATTAGGCCATTCATGCAGGCCATCCACCTGCTGATTATCCGACTCACCAGCCTGTTCCTGCTGTTCACCCATATTCCTCTAATCCTTTTCGCCCCAAGTGCCTTATCCAATTCCGTCTTGAAATCATTGAAGGTTTTAGCCTCAACCACTTTCTGTGACAGAGAATTCCACAGGGTCCCCACTCTCTGGGTGAAGATATTTCTCCTCATCTCAGTCCAGAATGGTTTACTCTGTATCTTTCGACTGTGACCCCTGATTCTGGACTCCCTGGTCATCGAGAATATACTTCCAGCATTTATCCTGGCTGGTTCCATTGGAATTCCAAAGGTTTCCATGAGATTCCCCACCGTCCCTCATTTGACTAAACTTGGGCAAGTATAGTCCTAATCAATTCAACCTCACCTCATACATCAGTTCCTCCTTCCTCAGGACACAGTCTGATAAGCCTTTTTGCATGTCTCTATCACAAGAACATCCTTCCTCAGATAAAGAAACCAAAACCTCTTTATTCCTGCTCTTTATTTCTAGCCTGCCAATCAGTTTTCTATCCATTTCCACATACTATCCCCAATCCCACAGGCTTTAATTTTACATGCTAATTTCTTATGTAGGACTTATGTCAAAAGCCTTCTGAAAATCCAAGTAAAATACATCCACTGGCTTTCCCTCATCAATTCTACCAGTTACATCCTTGAAGAATTCCAGTAGATCTGTCAAGCATGATTTCCCTTTTGTAAATCCATGCTGGCTATGTCTGATCCTGTTTTCCAAGTGCTCTGCTATTAAATCTTTTATAATTGACTCGAACTTCATCCCCATTACTGACGTCAGGTTGACTGGTCTCTAATTTGCTGCTTTTTTTCCCTCTCTTTCCCTTTTTAAACAGTGGGGTTCCATTAGCTACCCTCCAATCCATAGCAACTGTTGAAAGATGACCCCAGATGCACCCACTATTTCTAGGGCCACTTCCTTAAGAATTCTAATGCAGATTATCAGGCCCTGGGGATGGGGATTTATTGGACTCCAATCCCATCAATGTCCCCAACACCATTTCCCATGAAACCGTGTTCCCCAATATTTCTGACACATTATTTGTGTATTCCTTTGTGAACATGGAACCAAAGTACATATTAGTCAGTCAGACATTTCTTTGTTCCTCATTATAAATGCCCCTCTTTCTGACCATATAGGACTTCGATTTGTCTTCAGTGTATTTTTGTATCTCCTCACATATTCATAGAAAATTTTACAATCAGTTTTTATATTATCAACTAGCTCACTTCTATTCTATTCTAAATATTCTATTTTCTCTTTCTTAATCGATTCCTTTGTCTTCCTTTGCTGAATTCTAAACTGCTCGCACTCCTCAGGTCTGCTGTTTGTCTCTGGCCAATGTATATGCCTCTTCCTTGGATCTAATGCGATCTGTACGAGCTTGCTGTGCACGAGTTAGCTGCTGTATTTCCTATGTCACAACAGTGACCACACTTCCCCTTTGGGACATGTGCTTATACTGTGTGGAAGGCAACAATGACTTTATCCCCATTGGTCAGGTTTTCATGTTGAGCTCACCAACTGTTGTGGAAGCTGAAATTTGGATAGGCCAGAGCTAACATAAGAGTTTGAACCATTTCAAACAACCATCTCCCTTGCACACACACTAGGATCCCAGTTAAAAATCACACAACACCAGGTTATAGTCCAACAGGTTTAATTGGAAGCACACTAGCTTTCGGAGCGACGCTCCTTCATCAGGGGTGATTGTCACAATCACCTGATGAAGGAGCGTCGCTCCGAAAGCTAGTGTGCTTCCAATTAAACCTGTTGGACTATAACCTGGTGTTGTGCGATTTTTAACTTTGTACACCCCAGTCCAACACCGGCATCTCCGAATCATGACTAGGATCCCAGAATTGTTATGGCGCAGAGGGATGCCACTCAGCCCATTGTGTCTGCCAGACCTTGAAGTAAGCATCATTATCCAGTGCCAATCTCCAGCCTTTTCCTCATATCTTCGCACACTATTTCTATCCAAATAACCATCCAATCCCCTTTTGAATGCCTCACTTGAACCTGCCCTCGCCACATTTCCAGGCAGTGCCTTCCAGGTCCTAACTACTTACTGGGTGAGAAATGTTTTCCTCACATCACCCTTGCTTCTTTTGCACATCGCTTTAACTTTATGCCCCTCTGATTTTTGTTTCTTTTATGAGGAGGAACAGTTTCTCCCAAATTATACTGTCCAGCTCCCGCTCATGATTTTCAAAAACCTCTATCAAATCTCCTTTCAGCCACCTTCTCTCCTGGGAAAACAATCCCAACTCTTTCCTTGTGCCAGTCTTCTTTTCAGGGTGGAGCTGATATCTTAGGAATAGGAAGCTGGCACTCCTCAGGGGATTGGGCATGGGAAGATGGGGACGGAGTTGGTGCTTCTCAGTGGGGCCAGTATCTGTGGATGCAACGTTTAGTCCCATTCTTCTGAAAGCCAATCATCAATTGTATCCATGATTTAGACGTCATTTACAACAACAATTTACACTTTCATAGTGAGTTTTGAGAAGATTTGTAGCTCAGATTGAGCTGAGCTGGAAGGGTCAAAAAGAACGGGTACCCAATGAACACAGTCTGCCCATATCTCATTAACAAACCCCAACAAGCAGACAAAACACGTCCAGAAACCCTAACCACTCTCCCCTACATCAAAGACATCTCAGAAATGACTGCCAGACTACTCAGACCCCTTGGCATCATGATAGCCCACAAACCCACCAACACATTAAAACAGCAGCTAATGAACTTGAAAGACCCGATACAGACAACAAGCAAAACATTTACAAAATACCTTGCAAGAACTGCAACAAACACTACACTGGACAGGCAGAAAACTAGCCACCAGGATACATGAACACCAATTAGCCACAAAACGACATGACCCTCTCTCACTAGTGTCTTTACATACAGATAAGGAAGGACACCACTTCGACTGGGACAACACATCCATCTTAGGACAAGCCAAACAGAGACACACACGAGAATTCCTCAAAGCATGGCATTCCAACCAGAACTCTATCAACAAACACATTGAGTTAGACTCCATTTACCACACCCTGAGAAAAAGAACAGGAAATGGCAACACCACAGGAAATGACATCACCACTGGAAATGACATCACCAACCCAAAGAAACCCAAGCACATAAATAGAAAGCAGGAATCATGTACAGTGCTTCGCCTGAGGCCCACTGAAGATGTTACTGAGTAGGGTGATGAAACGTCTGGAAATGAACCTTCCAGCTCAGCGAGCAAACCTACATCCATTACACTTCCATAGTGCTGTCAACGTAATTATGAATATACGGACGTGCTTCACAGGAACATTGTAAAACAAAATTAGAAACTGAGCCATATAATGAGTGCTATTTTATCCTGGATACACATTCGCCTGCATTTCAGCCACAAGTTATTTTATAGCCTAAGTAACTAGGTTAAAAATATACAAATATGTAACACCAATGTAGTAAGTAAAACAAATACCTTCAGCAGGGAACAGGGAATGAAGTATTAAAGGAAAGAATATTGAATTAAAACCATTGCATTTCCTTCACTGTCACTGGGCCAAAATTCTGGAATTCCCTCCCTAAGGGCATTGTGGGTCAACCTACAGCACAAGGACTGCAAAGGTTCAAGAAGGCAGCTCACCCCCACCTTCTCAAGGGCAACTGAGGATGGGCAATTAATATGGGGCCTGGAACATCGCTGCCTGGGTCAGCAAGTGAACAAATAAAACTCAAATTGCAAAGCAGTACACAATTCTGACATAGCATGCATCAAATTACAGACAGTGTTCATCACTTATGTACATTATCAAGGACTCTCAACAAGTATGCAATAGGAATATATCAGCACCTTTCCATCCTGCATCTTACAGGGTTGAGTATAGTTGAATCGCTGAGTGGTCTTGATTGGACCAGGTGTGATCGTGCGAACCATCTCTGAAGTTGGGGCGATCGCACTAGGGATTTTCCAAATGTAGTACCATCATGAACCCTCTAGTCTGCTAACTTTCAATCTTTACAGCATGAAGGGCATTGTCATATGACTGGGAACCTAAGGAGCTATAAGTGGAGGTAATCAAATGCTTGATCAAAGAATTGGGTATTGAGGAGGATGAAAGTGAGGTAAGGAAGTGTAAGGAGGGAATTCCAGAGCTTGAGGCCTGGGCAGCTAAAGATATGGTCACCAATGCTGCAGCAACTCAAATCAGGATGACTAAGAGGCCAGAATTAGAGGAGTGCAAATATCTCTGAGAGCTGTGAGGCTGAAGACGTTCACAGAGATATGATTCGGAGATGCTGGTGTTGGACTGGGGTGTACAAAGTTAAAAATCACACAACACCAGGTTATAGTCCAACAGGTTTAATTGGAAGCACACTAGCTTTTGGAGCGACGCTCCTTCATCAGGTGATTGTGTCACCTGATGAAGGAGTGTCGCTCCGAAAGCTAGTGTGCTTCCAATTAAACCTGTTGGACTATAACCTGGTGTTGTGTGATTTTTAACTTCACAGAGATAGGGAGGGGGGTGGGAAAGGCTTTGCATGGATTTGAAAACAAGAATGGCAGCTTTCAAATTGAGGCCTACTCTCATGAAACATTAACCCTGTTTCTCTCCATAGGTGCTGCCTGCCCTGATACGTTTTTTTCAACTTCAGATTCCCAACATCTGTGGTGTCTCATTTCTGTATTCATGTGAAATCAGGGCATGGCTTAAGTGGAAGCCAGTGTAGGGGGTCAGAGGGCCTGCTTTGATTTGATTTGATTGGCATGAGACAGGGTGGGTAAAGGGTGAACAGGACTCAGTGACTGTTAGGAGATGGGCAGCAGAGTTTTGGATGAATGTGGGAGACCAGCCAGGAGTGTGTTACAGAGTTGAATATGTGAGGGAAGCCAGCCATGCAGTGTTGCCTCTTCACAGTAAAAATACACACTGATGTGCCCCTGGAAAACCCAGTGCTTGCCATTTTGCCAGTGAAAGTATTTCCTGCATGTTGCCTTGATGTGGCAGACCTTGCCTGTGGTGGATCAGAAGGATGTGGTAGCTAGAACATTTTATACCCTGCTAATCTTTTCTTTCGGCAGTGTTTCAAATATTCCCTGTTCCAGATGTTGTCTGCAGATTATCCTGCAGGAGAGTATAGAACTCTGGGACTGCTGATCCTTTGACACATGGACAGAAGGTTCTGGTGTGGTCTCTAACACCGTCCTCTGGACTTGACACAGAGAGGGAGAGGGAGAGAGAAGAAAGTCAACGGATCTCCCTTTGACTACTTAACCCCAGGCTGACTGATCCTGGCAGCTCTCAGCTGCCTCTGGAAGGGTCATGGGATAGGTACCAAAACAGAATGCAAGAACATCTTTTGACCTCTAAGCTTTACAGAAATGCCCTCTGCTCCCTCCATTTGTGGGCAGCATCCCCTGCGTTCTTTCTGCTTCACTTCCATTCACAATTGAAACCTAATAAAATGCCAATGTTATTTGCCAGGAAATTTTATCCTGGGATCAAAATTATGCTTGGATCAGGCTTTCGATAAAAGCTGCAGTTAAAGATAGCCAATTTGCAAATCTTTGTACCACAGCCCATTTAATCATTCAGCAATTCAATCGAAACAAAACCAACATCAGAATACTTTTAACAAAAACATATTTTACACAAAAGTGATTAGACTCTTGAACTGTGCTGCTGTTTCTGAATAAAATTTGGCACTGGATAGGTTACACTTAGTCTGCTGAGCATTAAAAGCATATGGTCAAGCAATATTTTATGCTCAGGAATTGAACCCTATGAAATGAATTGGGACACAGTTTGGTATATTGGAATTTTGCACTTCAGCTAGGTATGTGTGGAATTGAGTTCAGTGGTCCTTCTCCGAGTTAGTAGGGAGACTCCTGCACTAATAACCTGTGGTGAGTGGATAGACATTTGTTATCATGGAACTGGGTGAGAGGGAAAAGATATAAAAGGGACCTAAGGGACAACTTTTTAACGCAGAGGGTGATGCATGTATGGAATGAGCTGCCAGAGGAAGTGGTGGAGGCTGGTACAATTACAGCATTTAAAAGGCATCTGGATGGGTATATGGATAGGAAGGGTGTAGAGGGCCAAATGCTGGCAAATGGGCTGTTAGGTTGGGATATCTGATTAGCATGGATACGTTGGACCAAAGGGTCTGCTTCCATGCTGTACTGATCTGTGACTCTATGATCATAGTTTTAATAATTTCATGGTTATAAATGCACCTCTAGGAAAACTTTATTCAACTATTTTTCTTTTCCTTTGGCAAGTTTAAAATACCAGGTAAATAAACATAACTGTTGTGCACTAGAGGTTAGAGCTTCAGGCTCCCCCTGAGCAGTTCAATGCAAAATCTACAGCGCAGTCCTGAGGGAGGGCTGCCTTGTTGGAGGTGCCATCTTTTAGTTGAGATGATAAACAGAAGCCTCCGGCTGTGTGGGTGAATGCAAGGATGACGTTATTTGAAGTGGAAAGGAGAACTGTCCTTGCAGCTCACTGCTGTGGGTATGATCTTGCTGTGTTCAAATTAGTTGTCCCATTTGCCTGCATCTTAACAATTCCACACTAATTATTGGCCTTACAGGTGTCTGGGAGATCCTAAGGGCATCCTGAAGTGTTACGAAAATGCAAAGCTCTGTCTCTCTCTTAACATTTCGACTCTCACAAGGTCAGGAGAGGTTACTGCTGTTCTGAGCCAACCCTTTTGTTTGCAGCTTATATGTCCTGTGACACTGCAACAGATGAAATTGAGATGTTGTGAATATCTTCATCCATGCAGCATTCACCCTCAATTATAAAAATGGCCTTGCAAAGCAATTTTAGTGAGAACAAAAGCACCTTTTCTTTTTGCTTATCCTGTTTCAGTTAATGAGGTGCAGATTTTGGACAAATCAATTGAGGTACATTGTTAGGTTATAATAACTATGATATTGATCAATAATGCATTCCTTTAAAATCAGTGCTAAAGGAAAATGTATGCTTCATATATCAGAGAACAACACTGCTGCATTGTCGTAAACAACAGAGTTGATTTCCACACCGTAATCTCCCACAAATGATGTAATAGTGACAGGATCGACATTGTTAAGCTGCTGGTTGAAGTATTACATGTTGATCCATAAACTGGGTGATCTTAGCTGTCCTTCTTCAGACAATGAGATCTTTTATGATTAGAATAGTGCTGGAAAAGCACAGCAGGTCAGGCAGCATTCGAGGAGCAGGAAAATCGACATTTCGGGCAAAAGCCCTTCATCAGGAATGAGTTGATGAAGGCTTTTGCCCGAAACATCAATTTTCCTGCTCCTCAGATGCTGCCTGACCTGCTATGCTTTTCCAGCACCACTCTAATCTTGACTCTATTCTCCAGTATCTGCAGTACCCACTTTTGCCCAATGAGATCTTTTAAGCCTAAGTATCAGTTCTTTTGACAAATGACATTATACTGCAGCAAGCTAAATATTTACAGTGTTACAAAGACATGGTTCAGCAGGACTCTATTAAAACCTCTCCCATCAGGTCCCTGCTCCATGTCATTTTTTGAAAAAAAATCATTGGGCATGGATATTTATTGCCCAGAGGGCAGTTGAGACTCAACCACATTGCTGTGACTCATTGCAGGCCCAAGTGAGGATTGCTTTCACAGAAAGGCCTTTAGTGAACCAGGTGGGTTTTAAACTACAGAGGTTATAATTAGATTAGCAGATTTCTTTAAAACTGAACTCAAATTTCACCATCTTCCACAGTAGGATTCAAAATCACACCCCCAGAATGTTAGAATAAAGCGAAGAACTGCAACTGCTGGAAATCTGAAACATAAACAGAAATTGCTGGAGAAACTCAGAACGTCTGGCAGCATCTCTGGGAAGAAAGCAAAGTTAATGTTAGTCCGGATTCTAGATTACTAGGCTAGTATCATACCACTGTGCCACTGCCTCTGCTTAACTGACATATCTA
Organism: Chiloscyllium plagiosum; assembly: GCF_037043375.1. NCBI lineage: Eukaryota > Metazoa > Chordata > Chondrichthyes > Orectolobiformes > Hemiscylliidae > Chiloscyllium > Chiloscyllium plagiosum. The sequence continues at coordinate 18,920,562 of NW_028270191.1, read as the reverse complement.
TTGAGGTATACTATTAGCATAACAGCAATTAACCCCCTTATGATATATTTTATGCCTACCTACAATTATTGACGGTGAAGAGATGTCCAAGTGGCTAAAGGGGGATATTCACAAAGAAATGTATTCACCATGTAAACTTAAGTGATGGTTGGTCTGATGTGAAAGTTGACCCCTGATGTTTGCCCAAAAACTAATTTGTTTTTCATATACAGCATGTGAGTGTTAACCACTGATTATGCCAGAAAATCCAAGCTTCTTGTACTTGCCATCTGCTTGCTGCTGAGGTCTCACTCTCCCTGGTGCAAACCTACTCGAAAGAATTGTAGCTCACCATTCAAGATGCTGTTCAGCTCCTCTTGCCTGTGCACAGCCGAAACGTCGATTCTCCTGGTCCTCGGATGCTGCCTGACCTGCTTTGCTTTTCCAGCACCACATTCTCGACTGTGATCTGCAGTATCTGCAGTTCTCATTTTTCCCTCCTGAATGCATTAGAGTTCAAGAAACCGAAGAAGAACGTTGGATTTTGGAGAAGCTCTCTACACAGTTTAGGCAGATGCTGAAGAATAAACCTGCAAACAGTGGAAAACCTAGGGTGAGAGGGAAGTGATGGGAGCAGGGGGTTACATTCTCTCTCTAATGTTACTACTTTTTTTTATATAGATATTTTTATTGAAAATTTAACATGTTTTTACACGTTTACAAAAGAAAACTAAAAAAAACCAAAGTATAAACATTGATATACAATTAAATCTTAAATAAATAATAACCAAAATCTATCAAACAGAAAAAAAAGAAATACTGAGAGAGAAAAAACAAAACTCAACTAACTACTCATCTAACTAACTAACCAGAGTGTATGATTAAAACTCTTACATTATTCATGAGAAAAAAAAACGGGTAACACAGAAATTGAGTAGTGTTAGCATCAGATCACAACAAAACCCGTATTCGTGCGGGATTCCTCTCCTAAGGGGCCCTGCACCAGCCAGGTTCACCCTCTCAATTAAATGAAGACCCTTGTTAGGATGACCGAGATATCTGTATTTGTGTAATTCAAGAAGGGCTGCCATATTTTATGGAGTAATTCTTTTTTTTTTGGTGCACCGTATTTGTAAGGAAGTCAGGGGGAGTATATTCCATAATTATTCTGTGCCAACTCGAAAGTCCATAAGGGCCCTCAGCCACCCAGTTTACCAAAATGTTTCTCCTTGCACAGAGAGAGAGAATGGAAAATAATCTCTTCCCTGTCGTAATTTCAGGTGTTCTTTATCCAATAAATGTGTCTCCAAAGGAGAGTTATATCAACCCTTCTTTCTTGAGGTTTGATAATATTTTCTTCCTTTTGATTGGTGAATTACTCCCCGTGACATTCCAGGTGCACCATTTAATCAACCGATTACCCATAATCACCAGGTAAGTCCGAGACCCCTCGGAGGAGAAACCCTATCCAAAACATCCCGAGCATAGACCATATAAAATTCACAAAAATAAAGGCTCTTTAATACACTCAGATCAATATAATAAAAAACTATTTCTAAATAAAAAAATATAAAACATATTTAAACAGAGATCTTCCCCCTTATTCCCAGGAGGCATCACTTCCTTTCCAAAAACCCATCATAACCTCTCCCAACCAGTGCCCCACCCTTAACCCAGGCACCCCACAATAGGAGAAAGAGAATTCAAGTATACTACCGAGCTAGAATTAACAATGAGTACCCTACGCCCCCACCCCCCCGACCCACACCAATACCTGGATATATTTGGTAATATTAATACCATATATGAACATATATGACTATAAAATTACAGTCTCAGCTAATAATAATTAAATATAGTAATACAGAATAACAGGGGAAAACAACCCCGCTCCTAAAGACAGAGATAAAATAGGATAAGGTAACCACCTTCCCCCCATCTACATTAACTAGACCACCTGGCCTATATATATATATATATATATGGGGAAGAAAATCGCGAAGTGAATAATAAATAAATAAACCCCTCTTCCCACCCCCGGAGATAATATTAAACAGTAAGGTATTGAAAGGAAACAAAAAAGGGGGTAAACTGGGGTGGGGGGAGGGCAAAACAACACCAATTAACACTTATAATTTATCTAAGAGAGTCCAAAAGTTCCTTGGCCTTCTCCGGTGATCCGAAGTTACACACGGACCCTTCATGGCTGAAGCATAGCGTAGCTGGGTAACGCAAGGAGTACTGAATGTTTAAGTCCCTTAAACACTTCTTCGCTTCGTCAAACGCCTTCCTCTTTCAGACCAAAACTGGGGAAAAGTCCTGAAATAACATAATCTTGGATCCTTTATAAATCATGCTTGGGGATCTTTCCCCAGATTTCTGGAAGCTTCCAAGAGCATCTGCCTCTCCTTGTAGGCCCATTCCACCCTTATCTGGCCTAATCCAGCCTCCAGATTTAACAGCTGTGGAAGCCACTGTTCGAGAAACGCTATAAGCTGGCCTTCCTCTTCCCGTTCGGGAAGGCCCAGCAAATTAATATTTTTTCAACGACCTCGATTTTCGAGGTCGTCAATGTGATTCTCTAAGGTCCAGACTTGCTGTTCGAGAGTCCAGACCCGATCCATGGCTGATTCTGCTATAATCTCGGAGGTCGCGGCCTTTAGCTCCGCCCCTCTGACTTGGCGCTCGATATCCTCGATGTCTCGGCCGTGCTTTTGTAGCGCGGCCGAGAGTGAATTCCATCGGCTTCGGGACTCTTCGATGAAGGCGTCAACCTTCGCATCGCGTTTAGAGATTATTTCCGTGAGGCTCGCCACCGTAGGTAAGTCCCCTGGGGCGGCTACGGACGTCTCTGCTGCAGCTGGGGAGGGTGGGGGAGGGGCTCCTGCCTGCTGAGAACTGCGGGCTCTCTTCCCCCTAGTCATTTTTACAGGAGAGTAGACTGTTTAAATTTAGTACTGAGCAACTAATTACATTGAGTAAAAACTATTTTAAATGATTTGGTAAGTGTGGTGGAGGTGGGTGGCTCACTTTGCCCAAGTCTTGGGAGAAGCACTATAGACTCAGACTTGCTGAGTCGCTGCCATCTTGTATCCCGTTACTACTTTTTGATTGAATAATTGTATTCGAAACTTGACTTGGACTTGAGCAGTATGAAAATGTATCTCATCACGTATAAAAATGGTAACTGTCAAGCAAAATAGTGTAACTATTCACACACATTGTATGCACTTGGTTCAACAGGTAGCACACTCAGCTCAAAGGTGAAGATTAGGAGTTCAAGCCATGTTCCAGGATTTCAATGTAACAATGCAGGTTGAAGGCGAAGGCCTTGAAATACTGGGCTTTTCATTGGATCTAGACTATCTCGTGGCACCATATCAAAGATGAGCACAGGAGTTTGTCCTGATCATATTTATCCTTCAATCAACATCACTAAAATAGATGACCAGGTCAATCATAATGTTGCCTGTGGAGTCTGCAATTCCTATGCTACAACATGGGCGGCATGGTGGCTCAGTGGTTAGCACCGCTGCCTCGCAGAGCCAGGTTCGATTCCAGCCTTGGGCGACTGTCTGTGTGGAATTTGTACATTCTCCCCATGTCTGCTTGGGTTTCCTCCAGGTGCTCCGGTTTCCTCCCACAGTCCAAAGATGTGCAGGTTAGGGTGAATTGGCCATGCTAAATTGCCCATAGTGATAGGTGCATTACTATGGAGTAGGGGAATGGGTCTGGGTGGGTTACTCTTTGGAGGGTCGGTGTGGACTTCTTGGGCCAAAGGGCCTGTTTCCGCACTGTAGGGAATCTAATCTAATCTAATCTAACATTGGCTGTCCTTCAAAAGTAAAACATGTGGGATGTCTGGTGGAGGTGCTCTATAAATACTAGGAAATGACCATCTCCGATAAGAGACCATCCAAACATTGCACCTTGACATTCAATGGTATCACCATCATTGAATCAATACCCCACTATCAACGTTCTCGGGGTTAAGTATTTACCAGAAACTGAACTGGGCCAGCCACGTAAATACAGTGGCTACAAGAGCAGGGTCAGAGGCTGCGAATACTGCAGTGAGCAACTCACCTCCTCACTCCCCAAAGCCCGTCCACCATCTACAAAGCACAAGTCAGGAGTGTGATGGAATACTCCCCACTTGCCTGGATGGGTGCAGCTCCAACAACACTCAAGAATCTTTACACCATCCAGGACAAAGCAACCTGCTTGATTGGCACCACATCCATAAATATTCAGTCCCTCTCCCACCAACACTCAGGAGCAGCAGTGCGTTGCAACTATAAGATGCACTGCAGAAATTCGCCAGGCTGCTTATACAGTGCCTTCCAAACCCATGGCCACTTCCGTTTAGAAGAGCAAGGGCAGCAGACACATGGGAACACCACCCATGTGGTGTTCCCATGTGGCATGTCCCCCTCCAAGCCACTCACCATTCTGACTTGGAAATATATCATCATTCTGTCTGTGTCAAAATCCTGGAATTCCCTCCCTCAGGGCATTGTGAGTCAACCTACAGCATGTGGACTGCAGCGGTTCAAGAAGGCAGCCCACCACCACCTTCTTAAAGGCAAGTAGGGATGGGCAATAAACACTGGCCCAGCCAACAGTGCCCACATCTCAGGAAAAAGTCTGGATGGTAGGCTGAGAAAACAAGACAAGGCTGGTTCCAAATCAATAAGTTGCTTTATCCCTCAGCAAGGAAGCAGTTTCTTATTTCAAAAATATATTTTATTCATAAAATATCTTTCTATACATACATAGCAAGTTTTGAGAAGATTTGTAGCTCAGATTGAGGTTCTGGATGTAAGTTTGCACGCTGAGCTGGGAGGTTCATTTTCAGACTTATCACCAGTGAAGTGCTGGTGTTATGTTCCGCTTTCTATTTATGTGTTTAGGTTTCCTTGGGTTGGTGGTGTCATTTCCTGTGGTGATGTCATCTCCTGTTTTTTTTCCCCAGAGGGTGGTAAATAGGGTCCAAGTCAATGTGTTTGCTGATAGAATTCAATTGGAATGTCATGCTTCTCTGAATTCTTGTACATGTCTCTGTTTGACTGGCCCTAGGATGGATGTGTTGTCCCAGTCGAAGTGGTGTTCTTCCACATCTGTATGGAAGGATATTAGTGATAGCAGGTCATGTCTTTTTGCGGCTAGTTGGTGTTCATGTAACCTGGTGGCTATGTTTCTGCCTGTTTGTCCAAGGTAGTGTTTGTTACAGTTCTTGCAAGGTATTTTGTAAATGACGTATATAAATATACATACATAGTCACTAAAGCAGTTCAGTTCTGTACAGTAGCATATGAAGTAACAAACATTGGAGTTTGACACTATCCGGCAAACAACCCAAAAGCATTTCTTACTTGTACAAGACTATATTTGCATACAATTGACACACTGGGAGGGTCTGATAACTGAACAGACTCCCATTTAACTTCGGCAGAAAGGCAGCAAGGAAGCGTGCAGAAGTAAAGCCAACATTGGGCTCACTCAGTTGAAACAATACAGCTCGTCTGCACATTCTCTTTTCCACTAACTTTTAAAGTCAACGTGGCCTCATCCAGTCTTATCCATCCAGACACCAGAGTGAGTTCAAAATAAGTGCAACAATGTAAATTGCTGCGTTTGAAATGCCTTTCTGATGAAGGGCTTCTCCACCTAGAAATCACAGTTGAGAACAGTTGCATTGGTGTGAGGGGCTCTTGTGGTACAATGGCAATGTCCCTACCTCTGAGACGGAAGATCCCAATTCAAATCCTACCCACCCTGGAGGTGTGTCTGAACAAGTTGATTTTTAAAAGTATATTTTCTAGCATTGGTATAACATTCAACTGTCTGGTATTTTAGCACAGCCATGAATTAGCCTGTTTGTTTCAAATGGGTTGTCTTCCAGATTGTGCAGAATAAACTGTGGAATGTGCCCAGTTGTGCCCAGAATCATCCATTGTCACCTGCGCATTTCAAATTTGGAAGTGCAAACCTAGAAATATTAGATCTGGGCATTGCGGCTCCATCATTATCGCTCACCCCCATCCCTTAATGTTCTTTGAGCATAATCAATAATGCAGCTAAAAAAATCCCCAAACTGTTCTGAAGTGAGCCAGCCCATTCCTGCCTACCCCCCACTCCTCAGTTCCACTATATTTAAAGGATGAAATGCTGTTCTATATAAAAGAACTCTCAGCCTCTGTGCACTCTAACACAGTTTGCTTATGTTTTGTTCTGTTTCTGGATTCTGTGGGTGCTTAGACCAGTTTGAAGAAAAGTCGATTTGCATATAATTGGAGCTCATGATGAAGAATGTAACCTTTGAAATATAACAACACATTAAAAGAACAGAAAATGAAACACATATAATTGCTAGAGAGAAAAGATGATTTTCTCTTTTAAGTGTGGAACATTTTTTAGCTTAAAATTCACTTTGGAGCTTTTAATATTCCTGTTATTTGAAGCAAATTTTACTTCACTTTGATCGGAGCTGTGCATATTGTAAAAATATGCTCCGACGCATATTTTTGGTAATGAGGCAAATTCTTCGCAGTATTTTGTTGAGTGAACTGAGATAAACAATACCTACAATTCCCCAAAATTGTTATTTTAAAAAGTTAATTAGCCAACAGTCATTTACAGATTATGCGGCTTTCTTCCCAGAAGATGAGAAGGCTACAATGAAAAATTAGAAGGCAATGAAAAATGTTTGTCCCACTGAGCAACCACAGTTTTATCAGATGTTCCTGTTCCTTTGAGGAGTAATCATCCAACACCAAAATTAGAAACAGATTTAGGCTCAGGCAGGGGTTTCAAACCACAACACAGAACATTTTGCTCATGTGCCAAGTCTGCACCATATAAAGTGATGGCCTCACCATGAAGGAACGGTGACCTCATTATTAACTGGATTCAAGCTCTGCGTAGGTATCCTGAGCTGACCCATATCATCACTTTTCACTAAAGCAAAGCAAACCAACACCCAGAAGGTTCCCTGTAAATGGCAAGAGCATGCAAATTTGCGACAGGTCTCCTTCCTAATTAAATGCACTTTTGCATTATTTGAGGGGACAACTGTCCTTCCTCAAGGCCTGTGCCCTGTTCCTTTTGGAAGGTGAAGGTCAGTGGTTTGGTAGCATATCACAGGTTGTGTTTTTTTTCTGGAGGTATTAATAGGCAGGTCAATGAAAAAACCATATGATTAGATTCACTGACAGACAATTGCTCATTCACATTAAAGTCAGACACAGGTAGAATGCACTTGGGAGCTTCAAATGGATTGGAGCTCTGTGCCCATGTTCTACCTAGCATTAGGGCACCTCCTGGCGCTCGCCAGATTCATCATGCCTGGCTTAGTCACATTATCACTCTCAGCTAGAAAGTAGAACCAAGAACATTTTAAGAGACAGAGGTTCACTTTACGCAACTTCCAGTGGCAAATCATGAATTAACACTGGCAATGCCTTTCCAATTATATTGTACTAATTCAATTAATGGGCAGAAAACAGTGCAATGTAATTAGGGAATACAAAGTCACTTTTATCAAGACATACTTCTCTGATCTTCTCTCTCTGGCTGCTCCCCGACCTCAAATCTGTTCTCCCACTTGTTCTTTCCCCTCCCTAACTCCCAACGAAGGGAAGATTCCTTACTCTGTCTCTTTTGTCAGGACCAAGTTCATTAAATTTCAAGGTATGCTCGATTGAACCTCCCAGAGACTGCTCACGAATTTCATTTTGGAACCTGTCCAGTGTTCAGAGACTGCTATGATCCTCAAGGCTCTCTGCTAACTTTATGATCCCAGCTGATGGTTGCATTGAGTATTTGAAAGGTTTTTTAGTGCGAAGCCTAACAAGTTCTCTCAGATATCTTGCCGAAACCCACCTCATTAACTACCTACAGTGCCGCTGTAGCATTTCTCAGTTCCAATTTCCATCTCTTCTCACCATGTGCAGATCTCAGTACAACTCACCATTCAGGAGAAAGTGAGGACTGCAGATGCTGGAGATCAGAGTCGGGAGTGTGGTGCTGGAACAGCACAGCAGGTCAGGCAGCATCCGAGGAGGAGGAGAATTGACGCTTCAGGAATAAGCCCATCTGCTCCTCGGATGCTGCCTGACCTGCTGTGCTTTTCCAGCACCACACTCTTGACAACTCATCATTCAGTGAATATCCTGGAATTCACTGGCATCTCGTGTACACGTGCCATCTTTAAAAGCCTGAAGTGCACACAGGAAAATACTGTTAATCTGGAGCTACTCTAAACATTTGCCCCAAACATGGAAGAAAGAGGGAAATCGGCACCCAGCCTTGTGGGAAGGGTTCAGAAGGTCCTGCTGGATAGTGTGGTACATAGGTGGGACGTCCTCTTCACCCAGCAGTGGAGGACACAATACCAGATCATGCCCAATCCGATCCAAAGGTACCAACCGGCTCAGTGCAGTCTCCGAATCTGGAGGAATGCTCAGCGCTGTAGGAAGAAGGTCAGTGACCTTCCCCACCCCACCAGTGTAAGTGCTGCCATCTTCTCTCTGATACCTCACACTCTCACTGTCTCTCTGCTCCTGTACCCACCTCCCACTCTCACTATTGGTGCAATATCTTCCCTCACTCACTGTTATCCACCCCAACCCCCTGACATCGCTAACCCTGCATGTCCTCTGCCCTGCCCACTCACTCACTGAGGACACCTCCTCATCTGGCACTCACATTCACCTCCTCAATACCTACCTCTTCCAGGAGGACAACAGCCTGCAAGAGGGCAGAAATAGTCAAGATGGGTGGTGTGCTGCCTGTCATGTGACTCCTCACCCCTTATGTGGACAGCATCCTCACTCAAACTGCCCTAAGCAAGGCATTGACTGGTAGAGGAGACTGCCCTTGACTTATTGTGCTGGAAATCCTGCCTTTGTATCTACGCTAAATGGCATTGCTGGACAACAGTAAAAGAACTGATATGTCTGATGGAGGGAGCAAAGTGCAAAAAGGCAAGGAAATACAAGATGCTGTGAGCATCCAGGTAGGCTCAGAGTGAGTGAGTGCTATGGCAGCGAGTGGAATAGCCAGAGATGCAGTCTGGTCCAGTCCATTATCTCCATCTGTCTCCCCTGAACACACAGTGTCCTTGCTGCATCATTACAATGATAATTTCCGGTGCAGCCCAAGTTGCAGTATTCAGGGCTCCTGCCTGAAACATCGATTTTCCTGCTCCTCGGATGCTGCCTGACCTGGTGTGCGTTTCCAGCACCACTCTAATCTTGACTCTAATCTCCAGCATCTGCAGTCCTCACTTTCGCTTTCGCCTTCCCCTTGATGAAGCTGTGCTGACTCAACCCTATTTTACCATGTACTTTCACGTACTCCACAACCTCATCCTCAATAATAGACTCTAAAATCTTACCAACAACTGAGGCAAGGCTAATTGGCATATAGATTCCTTTCTTCTGCCTCCCTCCCTTCTTAAACAGAGTGTTACATTAGCCATTTTCGAGTCTCTGAGACCTTCCCTGACCCCAGTGATTCCTGAAAGATCACCACCAATGCCTCTACAATCTCCTCAGTTGTCTCCTACAGACTCCGGAGTGTAGTCTGTCAGGTCTGGGTGATTTATCCACATTCAGATCTTTCAGCCTCCCCAGCACCACACTCACCCCTGCCCCCTGACTATCTTGAAGTTCTGGTATGCTGCTGGTGCTTTCACTGTGAAGACTGATGCAAAGTACCAATTCAGTTCCTCCACCATTTCTTTGTTCCCTATCAATATTTTTGCAACCCCATTTTTCAGTAGTCCAATGTCCACTCTTGCCTCTCTCCTACCTTTGAAACATATAAAACAAATTCTTGTGATCTTTTATATTATAAGCTAGCTTACCTCATATATCTTCTTCCACCCCTTATTGCTTTTTTAGTTGTCCTCTACTGGTTTTTAAAGGCTTCCCAATCCTCTGGCTTCCCACTAATCTTCACCACATTGTATGATTTTTCTTCTGCTTTTATGCTGTCCTTGACTTCCCTTGTCAGCCATGGTTGCCTCATCCTCCCCTTAGTATGTTTCTTCTTCCTTGGGATGAATTTCTGCTCTGCCTCCTGAATTACCCCCAGAAACTCCTGCCATTGCTGCTCCACCATCTCCCCTGTTCGACTCCCCTTCCAATCACCTCTGGCCAGCTCCTCTCTCTTGCCTCTGTAATTACTGTACCTGTACCCAATTATAGTAATGTTCCATCTGATTCTAGTTTCTCCCTCTCAAACTGCAGGGTGAATTCTATCATTTTCTGGTCACCATCCCCAATGGATTCCTTCACCTAATCAAGTCTGCTTTGTTACACATCATCAAATCCAGAATTGCCCATTCCCTAGGGGGCTCTATCACAAGTTGCTCCAAAGACCATCTTGTAGACATTCCACAAATTCCTTTCCTTGAGATGAAGATGAAGTGAGATGATCTCAACATCGAGATGGGGGCTTGCTGCACTTGTTGCTTGATCCTACTACACATCCCACCACAGCTGACATCACTCAGATCCTTCTCGGGTTCTTCAGTTTTCTTTTTCTCTTTGTTTGCTGTGGTGGTCAGTCAATGGAAATATTCACAAGAGGCTGCCAATGTCCTTTTAACAACATAGCATAAACATTTATTATGCAAAAGAAAATCCAACCATATCACTATTCAAGAACTATTTCAACAATCTCATTCCAAAGTCAGAAAGAAAAGTTCACTCTTTTTATGCCAGCATTGACCTCACAGAAAGTCAAACCTTACCTGATCTACATGCGGAAGTTCTGGATCAGCTGGCACAGCTGTGATCAATTTCCTTTCAGCAAATTTCTGCACGTTCACTCAATGATATTTTCTTCAGTCGACGTTTCTCCGATACCCTGAAAATAAGCCAAGAGTGCAGCTCACTTATTACTTAATATGAGCTCCCAAATTCAAATCTTAAACAGCCTTGTATGATGTCTTTGTTCTTGACAGCTCCAGAGCCTTCTGTTCCTGCAGCTTTCTCCTCCCTGACTTCCAGTTCTCAGGACATCTCCCCAAACCCGACTGCTTGGAGATTGCTAACAATAGCCCTTCTGCTCACCGTAATCTGGTTCTGGTCCTTTCATCCCCTCCCTCCTCTCCCTCTCTCTGGCTGCTGTAGAACTTAAGTCAGCAAATGCCTCCCAGGTGGCTAGCTGGTCACTTATCTAGAATCACATGACTTCTTGTCAATGCAGTTTTGTGCACAGTGTTCAAAATGACTTTCTGACTCTTAAACAAAATGTCTGAACTTCACAGAACTGAAAAACCAAAATCCATTTTCCTCCATTTTGAATGCAACCTCTCAGATAATATTAAATATTGTCAACCTTCACAACATAATGTTAACAGTTACTCAGCACGTGAATGCCAGGATCTGGTGCATTAGGGAGGCAGCAGTATAATGGTCATGTCACTGGACTAGAAATCTAGGCTCCAGGTTAATGTTCTGGGGACATGGGATTTGAATCCCACCATAACGGGTGGTGAAATTTGAATATGATAAAAATGTGGAATAAAAATGGTAACACTGGTGATTATCATGAGAACCCATCTCTCATACCTTTTGCGAAGGAAATCTACTGCCCTTACTTGGTCTGGTCGACATGTGACTTCAGGCCCACAGCAATGCAGTTGACACTTAAATGCCATCTGGGCAATTAGGAATGGGCAATAAATGCTGCTCTAGCCAGCAGTGCCCACATCCCATGAACAAATTTTAAAAAAAGGTCCTAATTTCTTCACCAAAAAATGCAAATACATGGAGTAGGAGTAGCCCCTTGAACTTGCTCTTCCATTCAATAAGATCATTGATCGGTTTGTGTCTTCACAACTCCACATTCACCTTACCTCCAATGGACTTTCTTGTTGTCAAGAGTCTAACTCCTTTGATCTTTGAAATGTTCAATGACCCTGCCACTGGGAGCTATCAGTGTTACAGAAGTAATTAATAAACTGCAATGACAGTTAACCCTAACTATCTCTGGAATCTTCTCTAGCCCCACCACAGCACTCCTAGATAGCTGTGCTCCTGCAACTCTGGTCTCTTGAGTATTGCTGATCTTAATTGTTCCACCATTGGCCGCTGTGTCTTCCCCTGCCTCATCTCTAAACTCCAGAATTCCCTCCCTAAATCTCTCAACCTCACTACATTGCTTACCTCCTTTAAGACACTCCTTAAAACCTACCTCTTTGACCAAGATTTGGTTACCTGGCTATCTCCTTACGTGGCTCAGTGTCATTGTGAAGCACCATGGGATGGTTCATGGCATTAAAGGTGCCATTTAAATATAAGTTGTTGTTGGTTTCTCATCAGGATGGTCGCAATGTACTGGATGTTTTGAAACTTCAAGTCTGTCTGGCAACTAGACTTCAAATCATTGGACATTGCAGCTCTCCGTCTGCTTTGTAAAAGAGGAGGGTGAGCTGCCTTGCAACATGCAAAAAGCAAGATGGAGCATTTTTGTCTTTGCCTTCAGGACCTTTTCAAAGCATTTCAGCTTCTTGTGCATGTGATACAAAACACAGCATTTTCCAAAATGATGCTGTGTTGCACAGAGGCCTTCGGATTTCTTGCTAACTGTGTGAGGCACAGAAAGAGGGGCATGCAACAGTCGCCGTTTCTGCCTGTGTTGCCTTCAAGAAAACAACCCATCAAATTATGACAAGTCTGAGAGTGGGGGAGAACTTCATACTATTCAAAGCTCTTGGTTTTGGCAAAATTCAGAATGTAGGTTGCCCCATCATGACTGTAGGTTAAAGCTCTGGATTGTATAACAGAGCAAGATATTAAGTTGGGAAAAACACTTTGTTTGCCTTCAAAAACGATTAGGGCTTTTCTTTGGATCTGAATGATTCACCTTTGACAAAGTTAGTGAGATTAAGTGAGATTTTGCTCCACAACACTTTCTACGTTCACTACTCAAAATGCTTGAGAGTATCCAAAATGTATTTAACACAAAAATATCCAACACATTACCTTGAAATAATGGCCACGGTTAATCAATTAAAAATAGCTGCCAATCTCAGAGATGACAGCAACACGCTAGTGGTTTCTCAGCAAAAGAAAAAAAATCAACCATACCTACATTCCAAATCAGAAACTCCCATTTCAAAGTGTTTGGAACATATGAACAGGAGTTGGCCATTCAGCCCATCAAATGTCTGCCTTGCCTTTTCAGTACAATCATGGCTGATCAAACACGTCCATATCTTTTACCCACTCCATCCCCATAATCCTGTAAACCACTGGTAATCAGAAATGTATTATCTCCACCTTAAACTTACTCAAAGACTGAGCTTTCACAGCCCTCTGTGGTAGAAAATTCCAAAGGTTCACAGCCCTCTCAATAAAATGCTTTCTCCTCATCTCTGACCTAAGTGGCATGAACTTTATTTTTAAATTGTCACTCCTGGTTCTTGTGTCCCCAACAAGGGGAAATATTTTATCTGTGTTTACCCTGTCTATCCCTTTAAGTCTTTTGAAAAGTTTGAATGAGATCACCTCTCATTCTTCAAAACTTTAGAGAATACAGGCCCTGTGTCTCTTCATAGAATAGTCTGACCATAGCAGAATAAGGCAAAAGTGAGGACTGCAGATGCTGGAAACCAGAGTTTAGATCAGAGTGGTGCTGGAAAAGCACAGCAGGTCAGGCAGCATCCGAGGAGCAGGAAAATTGACGTTTCGGGCAAAAGCCCTTCATCAGGAATAGAGGCAGGTAGCCTCCAGGGTGGAGAGAAGGTAGCAAAGAGTACAATAGGTGAATGGGGGTGGGGATGGAGGTGATAGGTCAGAGAGGAGGGTGGGGGAAGGTAGCAAAGAGTACAATAGGTGAATGGGGGTGGGGATGGAGGTGATAGGTCAGAGAGGAGGGTGGGGGAAGGTAGCAAAGAGTACAATAGGTGAATGGGGGTGGGGATGGAGGGGCAGGAGAAAAAACATTCAGATCATCGGTCTGCCCGAGGGTAAGGAAGGTGAGCGGCCTGCGGAATTTGTTGAAGTTTGGCTTCTGAAATTCCTTGACTTGGAGACTGGCATGAGAGGATTGAAGATAGAGAGAGCTCAAAGGGTCGCAGCCCGGAGGTCGGGTCTGGGTCAACGCCCTTGTCCTTTCCTGGTGCGGTTCCATCATTATTGGGATAAGGAGAGAGTCATGGAGGCTTCCAGACTCCAGGGGAAGGATCCAAAGGCCCTAATTTATGAGGGGTCTAAGATAATGTTTTTTCAGGACTTTTCAGCGGCAGTGATCCAGAAACGAAAATCATATGATGGTGTCAAGAGAAGATTGAAGGAGCTTGGGATTCAGTACTCCCTGAGATATCCGGCAGTGCTTCGGATCACCTTAGATGGATCCATGCATCTCTTTGACACATTGGAAAAGGCAAGAGACTTTGTGGACAAACTAACCTAATTTAAACAATTGTAGTATGTATAAATATTGTTGCTTGGGTATGCATTTATCATTCTGTAAAAGAAATGGAGGAAATCCGATTGGAGCTTTGTTTTTCCCCCATTTCTTTCCTCTATTGATAATAATTTGGTTCAAACTATGTCGGGCGGTGGTTAAGATGTACATTTTAAATTTCTAAGTTAGGACATACCAAAGGATGGGTGGCGTATTTATTCCCCCTTTTTTTATAAAAGAATGCTTTTTTATTCATATTGATATTCTATGGGGTGTTTATTCTTTTTAGCTTGTGCTTGCGATGCGGCTCTAGCTGGGAGAAGTGAAGGTGGTTGAGATGGTTAGATGCCTATTTATGGGCAATTCGGGATGGGTAGTTGCCCCCTCCGGGCAGGGGGTGAGTTCCCCTACTCAGCGCTATTGGCGCTTTATATGTTGGTTTGTTTTCTGGTTTTTGTTGTTTTTTATTTTTAATAATTTTGTATGTTTGTTAAATGTAGTGGTTTTAATTTATGTAGTTTTTATATTTGGTGGACCATGCGACACTAAGGCTCAGCAATTTGTGGTTCGGGTTCCTTCTCTCTGGAATTTAAATGTAATTGCAGAAGATTATGGCTAATGATTTGATTAAATGGTGTACCTGGAATATCAAGGGAAGTCACTCACCAATTAAGAGGAAAAAGGTACTCTTGAGTCTTAGAAAGGAGAAGGTGGATATTGCTTTGTTACAGGAGACACATTTGGATGACAAGGAGCATCTGAAATTACAGCAGAATGGCTTTGACCGAGTTTATTTTTCATCATTCAATACCAGCAGTAGGGGAGTGGCTATATTGGTTAGGAAAAGTCTCTCATTTAAATTGTTGGAAT
Organism: Chiloscyllium plagiosum; assembly: GCF_037043375.1. Lineage (NCBI taxonomy): Eukaryota > Metazoa > Chordata > Chondrichthyes > Orectolobiformes > Hemiscylliidae > Chiloscyllium > Chiloscyllium plagiosum. The sequence goes on along the minus strand of NW_028270191.1, from coordinate 18,905,286 downwards.
GTGTTAAAGATACATACGGGAGGTTTGTAATTCTTAAAGCCTTGATAAATGGGGAAGAATATGGCATTTTAAATATTTATTGTCCCCCCAGCTCATCCTCTTAAATTCTTGGTAGATGCTTTTTCTAAAATGATAAGTCTCAAGTCTCAGCACATCATTATAGGTGGAGATTTTAACTGCCTTATGGACCCCACAGTAGACAGGTTGCCTAAAGGTCCCTCGATACCCTCTGCACAAACTAAACAGTTATTGGGTTTGTGTGGGGAATTAGGATTGGTGGACGTCTGGAGGTGTCTCCATCCTACAGGTAGGGATTTTACGTTTTTCTCCGATCCACATAGATGTCACACGAGGATTGATTTTTTTCTGACCCCTGCGGTAACCCTGGATCTGGTGGCATCCTGTACGATTGGTAATATTGCCATCTATGATCATGCTCCAGTGTACCTCATGGTTAAAATTAAGGATGTTACAGTGGATTCAAGGTACTGACAAATGGACCCCTTTATTCTCATGGACAGTAAGTTTGTGGAGTATTTCTCGAGGGAATTTCGGGCATTCCTAGACATCAACATAAGCTCGAATGTTAGCTCATCTGTTCTCTGGGAAACTGCCAAAGCTTATGCCAGGGGGTTAGTTATTTCATATTCCACCAGTAGGAAGCGGCAGAAGGGTGAGCAGCAATGCCTCCTTGAAGCACGGTTGAAGGCCTATTTTGATAGACCCTCGTTGGTCAAACTACAGAGGATTACGGCACTGCGGTCTACACTAAATTCCGTGCTTACGCAGACGGCAAAGAAGGAGCTGGCTTTTGCAAAGCAAAGGTTATACAAGCATGGTGACAAGCCAGGCAAATACCTAGTATACCTTGCCAGAAAGAGAAGTGCCCCACAAACCATTACAGCGATTAGGGAAGGGTCTGGGAACCTAACATGTGATTCTAAAAAGATTAATGTGGTGTTCCAGAGATTCTACTCTAAGTTATATCAGTCTGAGAATTGTGAGGAGGGGCAGGCCAAAATGGAATCCTTTTTTAGAGATCTGAAGCTCCCGGATGTGACTCCCGAACAACAGTCCTTTCTCAATGCCCCATTATCAGAGCAAGAAGTGCAGGAAGCTGTGAGGCAGCTTCAGAGTGGAAAGGCGCCCGGTCCTGATGGACTTCCCAGTGAATTCTATAAGGAATTTATAAGTATACTGTCAGGCCCGATGCTGAATACGTTTAATGATTCATACAGTCATGTTTGTCTCCCACCGTCTCTGAGAGAGACCAATATTTTACTTATCCTTAAAAAAGGGAAGGATCCGGAAGACAGGCCCATCTTGCTCTTAAATGTGGACTTCAAGATCCTCTCTAAGGCTCTCGCGTTAAGGCTGGAGACTGTGTTACCCTCTATTATTAAAGAGGATCAGACGGGCTTCATAAAGGGTCGCAGATCCTCCAATAACGTTAGGAGGCTGCTTAACGTAATTCAAGCATGCCAACAGCAGTCAATACAGGGATTGGTGATTTCTTTAGATGCAGAAAAGACATTTGACCGAGTTGAGTGGCCGTACCTTTTCTATACTCTAGACCGGTTTGGTCTGGGTGAAGTTTTCATAAGATGGGTAAAGGTTCTCTCCAGTGTACCTTCACGGCGATCATTATCAACGGGGTACGATCAAGCAATTTTAATATTTCTAGGGGCAGCCGGCAGGGCTGTCCCCTTTCACCATTACTTTTTACGTTGGTGATTGAACCGTTGGCAGAGGCCATTCGTGGGGATCTCAATATATCAGCTCCAGAAGTGGGGTCAAAATTACATAAGATCTCGCTGTATGCAGATGATGTTCGAATTTTCTTGACAAATCCAGCAGTCTCAGTGCCTTGCCTGATACAATGCATTCACGCGTTTGGCGCTTTTTCAGGGTATAAGATTAATTTTGCTAAATCAGAGGTTATGCCTATGGGTGGTCTTACGAAAGAGTTGGCTCTTGAGAGTGACTATAGATTCCCATTTAGGTGGTCACAGGGGGGTTTTGTGTATTTGGGCATATTTATTACTCCAGTTCTGGACTGGCTGTTCAAAGCCAATTTTACTCAATTATTTGAAAAAATTAAACAGGATCTTCAAAGATGGGAGGCACTTCCGGTCTCATGGTTGGGTCAGATAGTGCTTATTAAGATGAATATTCTCCCTCGTTTGCTATACCCTATACGGATGGTCCCCCTGATTTTCAATAAACAAACACTCAGGAGACTGAACGGTTGGTTCAGCTCCTTTATCTGGCACCGTAAACGGCCCCTCAATAAATTAGCCAACTGCAGTTGCCTCACAGATTGGGGGGAGTAGACCTTCCGGACATTTAAAAATGACTAATTAAGTTCGCTTTTGACCTACGTGAGTGATTGGGTTCGTGGGGATCCTCTTTCACTATGGCTAGATATCAAAGCCTCCCAGGCAAGGTGCCCCCTTACCAGTTTGCTGTTTTTGGACAAGGTGAGGACAGTTAGGGAATATTGCCATAACCCAATAGTCATCAATACAGTTAAAGCATGGAGGGCAATTTGGCAGAGGGAAGGTAATATTGGCAAAACACCTTTGTTTATACCTTAGTGGGTATGTTGGGTTTTCAACTGGGTCTGATAGATTCAGGATTTAAATGTTGGGCAGCTAGGGGTATATCTTGCATGGGTGATTTATTTGAGGGAGATGTAATGATGTCCTTCAATCAGTTAGTACGGAAGTACGAGTTATCTACTAGAGACCTCTTTCGTTTTTTTCAAGTTAGGGATTTTATTTAAAAAAACCCACATTTTTGACTGATCCCTACAAATCTGACATAGAAAGAGAGGTACTAAGGGCTAAGAGCACACTCTCTGTCAGTACTTTATATCACTAATTGGGGGGTGCCACCTCAGATGAGTCTGATCGACTCTGCAAGATGTGGGAAAGAGAGCTGGGTGTTGAAGTTTTTTCAGAGGCATGGGAGGATATTTGGGAGAATGCAAGGAAGATATCAATTTGCAATAGGACCCATGCTTTACAGCTGAAGATTCTTCACAGGGTCTACTTAGCCCCAGACCATTTGTCAAAGGGGTATCTTCAGCATGTCCCAAGTGCAAGGTCTGTACGGGTACTCTTACCCATTGTCTTTGGTCTTGTGACAGGCTTCAAACATATTGGAGCGCTGTGGTGGGTGCAATGGAGAGGATTTTAGGTGTAGGGGTGGAGAAGGACCCTATTTCTCTCCTTTTGGGCCTACCCATTGTATTTCCTGCAGAATCGCATAAGAAAACACTTTTCAATATTCTTATGTTCTGTGTAAGGAAGAATATCTTGCTAGGTTGGATATCCGAAAAAACCCCAGGCCTGTCGGGTTGGCGGAGCATATTCCCTTGGATTTTCTCTCAAATATGGTACACCACAAAACTGAGAATTTTTACAAGACATGGCAACCCTTTTTGAAATACCTGGACACAGATTTATCTGCCACACTAACAAGGGCTTTTATATAGCCGTAATGCTTGTGTTTCATGAGTCCAATATCCAGGGAAGAGGAACTGTGAATGTATGAGTGTTTTCTTTGGCTGGGCTGAGTTATTACTATTTATTTATTTGTTGTTAGGTATTTATTTATTTAGTTAAATAGCTAGTTTAGTTTTTTTTAAGTTTTATACTTCTCTATATATGTTTATACATTCGTATAGGAGGGTGGGTTGGGGAATTTTTTTTATTATTTGGGTTTAGTTTTGTCCTATTTTTGTACTGTTTTGAATTGCATTGTTTTGTATTTGTTGTAATATTTAAAAATCTATTTTTTCTTAATAAAAATATATTATTAAATTTTTTTTTAAAAAGGCATCTGGATGGGTATATGAATTGGAAGGGTTTAGAGTGATATGGGCCAAATGCTGGCAAATGGGACTAGATTAATTTAGCATATCTGGTTAGTGTGGATGAGTTGTACTGAAGGATTGGCTTCTGGGCTGTACATCTCTGACACAACCTTCCCAAGGGAAATAGAAATGGGTCATAAATGGTGACCTACCCAGTGACGTCTGCATCCCAAGACTGAATAACAAAAATCTACCCAGAGCATGACGCATGCCATCTAATGGACAACATCAATGTCTACATGATTATTCCTGAAACTATCACAAATTATTTTGGCACCAGTGAGCTTTCTCATCTCAGTTTTGCCATTGAAATTCATATTGCCCATCTTTAGCTGGACTTTTCTTTCGGCGCCAGGTTATCTTTGCATCATGTCACGGTAAATGTATTTCCTTGGGAAATCAGTACCTGCAGAAAGCACAAAGGGCCACATTTGATCACTTGTCTGTGCCCTGGAAGATTATTCTCTGGAATAAGGCAGAGAGCTGGAACCCAGGGCCAGTCAGCGTATGCAGCAGAGGGATGGAGGCAAATTGAAGACAAGTGGCAAAAATGGGGCATGAATGTCAATGTTGGATCAGCTGAAGGGATATGCCTTCTTTTCAGGATGTCATCTGCATTACAAAAACAAACCCCTCAGCCAGCCAGGGATACATTACAAAGTGTGAGAGGATACTTCATTGAATTTGAGCTTGTATGAGCACTTGTATTTGTCCCATCAATGTCCATAATGGCCTCAAACCATCTTTGGACTGAATGCCTCTCTGTAATCGACTCCTGACTAGTGGCCATCTCTTGTTGTCAACACCTTTAGTGGCATTGAGTGTTGTACTCACAGGGTTAATATTTTAAGTCTAAATGTCTCCCTTTGAAGCTGGGAGTGAGTAATGGAATGCCATAAACATGACACATGGGGCCCCAGAGGCTGTTTCAGCTCTTCCAGCTGTTTGATCTTTCAAATTTACCTGTGGTTAGGATCAGGCTCACACAACTGTGGGAATGCCATCACACAGCCTGCTGGATATGAATACAAATTGCTTTTGATTATCAGAGGGGGAGAAGGTGGTTAAAATGTGAAGTTCAGCCCTTTGTTTCCAGCCAGCCCCTTCTGCATTTTAATGCTTGCTGTCAGTTTTTGCAGGAAGCTTACAGATCAGAATCTCCTTCCCATTGCCCTGGAACACTCAGATTGTGTTAATAATTAAAACTAATGCAGGAAGGACTCAGCATACATTTAATTACATCAAAATCCAACCTATCACTCTTAGGTGATAGCACTTTAACAGGGCTCATATCTTTCCAGTGATTGATGTTATCTTGCATACAAACTTGCTGTCTTTCAAGACCATAAGGAATTATACACCCTCTATATCTAGCTGCTTGACTGATCAATTGCCCAGTGTCCCACATCTTCTGCTGTTGGACCTCTGCATTCCTCCCTCTGCAGATTCTGACCAATGAATCCACCATTCTATCCCCAAATGAAATACAGGTCATTCTATTATAACGTGCATTTTGCTAACACAAATTCACTATAACACGATTGACGAATTGGGGACACTGTTTCTACAGAGCAAACTTTTAAAGCATATGTTGGTTATAACACCATTCTGGCCCATTAGTTTAAATGGTGCTGCTATTATACAATTTTCTTACAACACAGGATTGCATGAGAACGAAACTACCGTGTTATAGCAGAACTCACTGTACGCAGAAACTGCTTTTACTTTGGAAGGCATGTTGGGGATTACTTGAAAAGGGGCAATTGTCGTGGCTATGAAGAAAGAATGAGCCAGTGGGGCTAATTGGATAACTCCTCCAAAGAACTCCTCCAATGGCCTCCTGAAGCGCTGTATCATTCTGTGACGCAATTAGTTTATTTTAACAGTTTCACCTATTTAATCTTATCTCAAAGAATGCCTTTACAGCACTGTCAATGGGATTTCAATGCAGTCTAATGTATAGTTGGCTCACTATTTTCTCATATGTTTGCTGATAAATCAATGACGACTGAACTCCTGTAATCATTGAAGTGCTTTGAGACATGGTGAAGCATTTGTGTAAGCGAAAACTCTTTTTTCTGTTCTACTAAAAACAACCTGAACTTCTTCTCCAGATTCTGAAGAAAGCATTTGGAAATTCCTAACAGTGGGTGATGTGCTGGCAGATGCAGAGATAGGAGCAATTTCAGTTAATTAACCAAGATTACAAAAGAACCACATTGATATAACATCAAAGTACAACAAAGTAATTTCTTTCATAGTATATATCTTCACCTTACAACAACACCGGTTGAAAGGAGCATGATAACTTTGAACAAATCTTATTTAGTATACAAAAACAGAAATTGCTGGAAAAGTTCAGCAGGTCTGGCAGCATCTGTGGAGAGAAATCAGTGTTAACATTTTTGGTCGAGTGACCATTCCTTAGTATAACTTGATTCAGAATTCTCTACTTGTGAAAACGTTGTGGATTCAAGTCCCACTAAAAGTTGTTGAGCACTAAATCCAGGCTGACCCTCCAGTGCAGTAGTGAGAGAGTGCTGCACTGTCAGAGGTACTGCCTTTTGGAAGAAACATTAAAACTGATGTCCCTGCCTGCCCTTAGACAGAGATGCAAAAGATTTCATGAAGGTTCCAAGAAGAGAAAAGGCCTTCTCCCCGGTCTCCAGGCCAATATTTGTCCCTCAATCAACATCAAAAAAACAGAATATGTGGTCATCATCACATTTGTGGAGCTCGCTGTATGCAAATTGGCTGATGTGTTTCCTACATTAAAACAGCGACAACACTTCAAAAGGGGAGAGGCTGAACAGGCTGGGGCTGTTTTCCCTGAAGCGTCAGAGGCTGAGGGGTGACCTTGTAGAGGTTTACAAAATTATGAGGGGCTTAGACATGGTAAATAGGCAAAGTCTTTTCCCTGGGGTTGGGGAGTCCAGAATTAGAGGGCATAGGTTTAGGGTGAGAGGGGAAAGATATAAAAGGGACCTAAGGGGCAACGTTTTCACACAGGGGGTGGTACATGTATGGAATGAGCTGCCAGAGGAAGTGGTGGAGGCTGGTACAATTGCAACATTTAAAAGGCATTTGGATGGGGATATGAATAGGAAGGGTTTGGAGGGATATGGGCCGGGTACTGGCAGGTGGGACTCGGCAGATGGGACTAGATTGGGTTGGGATATCTGGTCGGCATGGACGGGTTGGACTGAAGGGTCTGTTTCCATGCTGTACATCTCTATGACTCTATATTGCATTGTCTGTAAGTCAGTTTGGAATGTCCTGAGGATGTGAGAGGTGCTAGAGGAATACAAGTCTTTCTTTTCGTTGAGAAAATATGCCCATTTCTATTTTCTCTAAATGGTGATGATGTTTTACTGCCATTTTTAACAGAAATATTGAATTATATACTTGATTAGTGGACACAGGTTGATATCCTAGATCTTACTTTCCAACATAATGCATAATGTTCCACAGTCCATGGAGAGCTTGATAACTCCAATTGGACATCTAGAATTGAGAGGTGAATCAGGCCCTCATATCACTCAATAATTATCTGTTTAACATTGTTATCTTTAATATTGCTTTAAAAAAAGACACAAATTCAAAACTTTTCATTGGACACAAAAAAATTGAACTTGAAAGAGAACACCAATTTATAACACATGAGAAATGGGTGCTGACTGATTGGATAATGACTGGCATGGAGATGTAGCAGGAACCGTTAACAGTGAATCTTACTTACCCTATTAAACACAGGCCAGGCAAATCAAAACCCAACTCTGCCTGGTCTTATTCAATCATCAATGATTAATCCCCACTCGAACTGCCTGCCAACGACATGTGATGGAATGATTTGCAGGTTGATACTCGAACTATTTGGCTGCGTTATGAATGTATCTGCCTGGGCTGTCAAGTCCTGGAGTTCGACTCAATCCCATAGCTTCTGGCTCAGAGGCACATCTTTCCAAATTGTACTGACCATATATGTGCATAACCCTACACAAACAGGCACTCAGTCATTTTACAGAGTAGCCTCAAAGATGTGAAGAAAGGAACTGCTCTGTCATTCCATGGTAAAAGGTCAGAGCAGAATATGATCACTCCTGTGATAAGAGCAGATATGCCATAAGGAAAGCATTTGAACTTATTCAAGGGATAGTTTCAGTTATTACATACTTTGTGTATGTGAATATAGCTGTAATTATTTACTTATCCCTTACACAAAAGTACTATGGACAGTGGAAATCGGAAATAAAACCAGAAGGTGCTGGAAATCAGCAGCTTTGCCAGCATCTGTGGAGAGAGAAAAACAGAGTTCACATCTCAGGTCAATGACCTTTCAGTGACACCCACCAGAACTTTCGCATGGCAAGTCACAGACCAGAAACGTGAACTCTGTTTCTCTTTCAACAGACACTTGCAGACCTGCTGAGCATTTCAAGTAATTTCCATTTTTACACCCATTGCCCTTGTCTTCAAGGTGGAGGTGGTCATGGGTTCAGAAGGTGCTATCGGAAAAGCCTTCATGAGATTCTGTAGGGAATTTTGTCTGGTATACACTGTTGCCACTGTGTGTAGGTGGCGAAGGGAGCTGATATTTAAGTATGGCTTTCTCTTCATAAATTGCACATCCTTATAAAGGATTAACTGAATGAATGTAATGGGTCTTTCCGTTCACTGACCTCCTCATATTAAATTACTGTAGGATAATACTTCACATTCTCATGCATTATGAAGCATTTCAGTTTTATATACTCGCATCCAATGTGAAATGATTGCCTCATTTTGACCTTTGGTTACAAATTCAGAAACCTGGTCACTTCAGGTTGCACTATGTCGACAGCAATCAACCTCTATGACTACAGACTCAGGAAAGCCTAAATTCTTGTGTCGGTCCAGTCACCTCTTTTTCAAGATAAATTCTAGTTTCTCAAGTCATCCGCTGTAAGTGAATAGGTGGGGATTATCTCTTCAAAAATCTCCATTACTGCAGTTCTGACATAACCCCAAGAATGTTAGCCATATTTCCTAGAGACTTCAAATATACCTATTGTGCAACAATTCCCAACTGTCGTGAATGTAGCACTTTGACATTGCTTTTCTTGTATTCAATTCTACACAGTATGCACACAATGGCTTGAGCTCTCTTCTGACCCTTTCAACTCTGACCTTTTAACCTGACACCCACTTCTTGCTCTTCATTGCAGGGGTGTATGATCATTTCTGTCCCTCCAATAAGGTCACATCTCACGACGACTCACTGCCACCTTCACAAGGGCAGCTAGGGATGGGCAATAAAAACTGGTCTTGCCAGTAAGACCCACATCTCATGAATGAGCTTTTATTTTAAAATACAAAATGACACAAGGTGATACATACACATCTTTAAATAACTTAATGCACTCAAGTGGATCTTGTTAATTAAATCAATCTCTTGCGGAAATACTTCTTTCCGGTCTGCCAGTTTATAACTTTTGAGGGTCCAATAAAAATATTATAAAACATCTTACATTTCACAGCGACCAGAATTTCTATGCACTTTACAGCCAACAAAGTACTTCCTGAAGTGTCGTTAGCTACTGATGTAATGTCGGAATCGTGGCAGCCAGCATTGGTTGAGCATTTCTAATTACTCCTAAATTGAGCGGCTCACTCAGCCATTGTAGAGGGCAATTAAGAGTCAACCACATTGCTGTGGGTTTGGAGTCACATGTAGGCCAGTCCAGATTTCCATTCCTAAAGGCATTCTTTGCATTCTTCTGAAGTTTTGGTTGTAGACTGTTTTAAAACCAAGGATTGTGGAAGGGATTGCTGCACCATTTTTAAAAAGCAAATTACTGAAACTCATTGCAAATGGTGTCTGCCCTGTTGTTTTGCTCAAGCACAAAGTGAGATTTGGCTGGCAACAAGTAGCTGATTGGTTGTGGGACTCGTGACCAGGTGGAGATGACAAAGGCCATGTGCCTACCAACAATGATATGATTGGCTCCTGAGTAGCTGAAGAGCATGTCTGTGAGAACAATATTGCCAGAAGCCTTTGGGCCTTTGGAAGGGAGGGGGTGTGTTTCTGCAGTAGAAGATGTCTGAAGCCTAAAGCAAGCCAGTTTATCTTCCCTCACCTGTTGTTGTAAAATTTTGCTTTTACCCAATGTCAGAGACATTGTCACTTGTGAACCAGTCACTCTGTATCTCATGAAAGGAAATAAAAGGTACTTGGAGAAGAGCCAATGATCACAAAAGGATGATCTCAGTGAACCCTCTCGAGAGGAACCATTGCCTTGCTGGCTTTTGCCTCCACCCATAACAGCAATACTTTTGTCTGTCTGTGTATGTCTTTGTGTGTGTATATAAAAGGGTTAGAGTATTAAATAGTGTCAACGGTTCATAGTCAGTTACTTATAGCTTGAACGGGTTTATTTGTTAAACTTGTTTGTTTGTCCTTGTTAAGTACAGAAATCTAGTCCATATTCTGTTAACATGGGTCTACAAAGAGAGATAAATTGAGGACTTTGTATATTTTGATAAAATCTTTTAACCTTTGTGAGGACTAGGAAGACTTGATTTCTAGCATGCTGCCCCAGTGAGGCGTGACAACAACAATTAATGATTGTTGTCATGGTAACCATTACTGAGACTAGCTTTTAATCCCAAATTTATTAATTGAATTTAAATTCCACCAGCTGCTACGGTGGTATTTGAACCCATGTGCCCAGAACATGAGCTTCGGTCTCTGGGCTATTTCCTGCAGCAACATCACCACTTTGCCACCTTCTCTCCAATGAGCAGCTAATCTGATTTTGTTATTCGAATGAGGGATAAGTACTGACCTAGAAACTTGCAAGAACTCCACTGCTCTTCTTGGCATTGTGCCATGAGCAGGCAAACAGGTTAAATGAAGTGTATGTCCTCATAGCAACAGACATACACGATACAGGATGGATCAGCATCATAATTGTGAAGAAGTCACTGGACTCAAAACGGTAACTCTACATTCTCTTCACAGATGATGCCAGACCTGCTCAGTTTCTCTGGCAATTTCTGTTCTTGTCTGTTTCAGATCTTCAGCATTTGCAGTTATTTATTTTCTTATATCAACATGATAGGAAGTGACGAATCACCACCCTGTAAGATATTAAAAGTTACTCTGTATGCCAGCTCCTTATCTGGGCATCAGTATGACTCAGAACCCATGTCAGAAGCCACACACTTTAACCACTAGAAGAAGCTTTTAAAGCTGTAGATTTCCAACATGCTTTGTCTGTGTACAAGACCAGAGAAGGTCCAGGTGTGTCTCATGAAAGGCTTGGTGGTGAGCAGAATTCATGGATGGAAGGATCACCCCTGACAACAGCTGACTGAATAATGTGTGAGAAAGTGAGCACTGCAGATGCTGGAGATCAGTCGAAAAGTGTGGTGCTGGAAAAGCACACCAGGTCAGGCAGCATCCAAGGAACAGGAGAATCGATGGTTCGAGCATAGGTTCGATGAGCATAAGTTCATTTCTGTTGAAGAGCTAATGCTCAAAACGTCGATTCTCCTGCTCCTCGGATGCTGCCTGACTGGCTGTGCTTTTCCAGCGCCACACTCTTCGACACTGAATACTGGGTGAAACAGGGTGAGAATGTCACGGTCAAGGGAACCAACCCAAAATAGAACATGTACATGAAAACCGAAAAAACTACTGATGCCGTAAATCAGAAACAACATCAGACATTGCTGGAAAAGCTCAGCAGGTCTGGCAGCATCTGTGAAGAGAAATCAGAGTTAATGTTTCGGCTCCAGTGACGAGAAAAGGTCACCAGACCCGAAACATTATCTCTGATTTCTCTTCACAGATGCTGCCAGACCTGCTAAACAACTTCTGTTTTTGTTAGTGTTCGAACATGTCCATGAATTGTTTAGAATCCCTACAGTGTGGAAACAGGCCATTTAGCGCAGCAAGTCCACACTAACTCTCTGAGCAGCATCCCACCCAGACTCACACCCCTACTCTAGCCCTGTACCTCTGCATTTCCCATGGCTAATCCACCTAATCTACACATCCCAGGACACTATGGGCAATTTAGCATCCACCTGACCTGCACATTTTTGGATTGTGGGAGGAAACCAGAGCACCCAGAGGAAACCCACGCAGACACGGGGAGAATGTGCAAACTCCACACAGACTGTCACCTGAGGCAGGAATTGAACTTGGGGCACTGTGAGGCAACAGTGGTAACCACTGAGCCACTGTGCCAACAGGATAGGTTTGGAGGGATATTGGCAGGGAGCAGGCAGGTGGAACTAGTATAGTTTGGGATTATATTTGACTGGTTGGACTGAAGGGTCTGTTTTTGTGCTGGATGACTGTGTGTGGAAACAATCGAGAGGTGTTTTGGAGTATTACTGGATGAACATTTGTGGGACAAAGTGAGTTCTGCAGTTTTCCTCACAATATTATTGGGGTTGAGTAGAGTCCCTGATAACTTATGATTGGTCTTTGCACAACTCAAATCCTGCCATGGCAGGTGATGGAATTTGAATTGAATAAAAAAGGAAACTGGAATGAAGAATCTAATGATGATAATGAAATTGTTGCTGATTGTTGGAAAATGCACCTGGTTCACGAATGTCCTTTAGGTAAGGAAGCTACCATCCTTACCTGATCTAGCCTATGTGTGACTCCAGACCCACATCAATGTGGTTGACTCTTGATTGCCCTCTGGGCTATTAGAGATGGACAACAAATGTTGGCACAGCCAGTGATGCCCCCATCTCGTGAATGAATTAAAAAGAATGTTTTCTGAATAAGCTGAAGACATGGTTAGAGGACGCAGTGGGTCAGAATCTCAACCTTTTACCTTAGGGATCTGGTTTCCTATAGTTAAAGTTTTCCCTGGCAACTTGAAGCAACATATATCTGTTGGCCTGCTGTCTGAACCATTAAAGGGAACACAGGAACAAAAGAAGGCCATCAGCCCCTCAAACCAGTTCTGACATTCAATGAGATGATGGCTGATCTGTGCCCTAACTTCATGTCTTTGCACCCCCCCCCCCCCCCATATCTGTACTATCTGCTGGGTATTATAGAGGAGGCAAAGTATAACCAGTCAGATCACTCTGCCATCTCTGGGGCAAGAAAGAAATAATTTAAACTTGGGCTCTTTCAACATGCTGTGCAGTAAAAATTGCAACCTCGAATGATTTTAATTGGACATACACTTTAACCCTCAGAGAAAATATGTAAAAGCCCTGCCAGAACCACCAATGTTTATAAGGGTGACTAACCGGAAACTAAAGGCGTTCAGCATTTCTCTGCAGAATAGCCAGCACATTATTCTGACTAGAGCAGTCAGGTTGCAGTCTGAGGAAGTGTCACCAGACCCGAAACGTTAACTTTGATTTCTCTTCACAGATGCTGCCAGACCTGCCGAGCTTTTCCAGTAATGTCTGTTTCTGTTTTAGGTTGCTGTCTGCTTTGAATAATGTAAGAGATTAGTTCAGCCTGCAATATAATAACACCCAGTTGAAACAGAGCTGCGAATTTCAATGGATTTCAATGAATTTCAACAGCGCAGAGTAGGTGTATCATTTAGTGTTGTGACAATCACGTGAATTTTACAAGGAAACACTTGAACTTAAAGTAAACTAAAATCATTTTCTGACAGACTTGCAGGAATTAATTTTCCAGCTCCAAATGATTTCCAACGATCGAAAATGACCAACTTTAGTCAAATCCATTACCTAGCAAACTATATGCTGTAACTTGGCATTGAAGATGCCCAATTAGGCCTTTTGTGCTATGCAATACAGAAATCCACAAACCTCATCCCAGAATTCAACTTTTAATTGCCCACCTGATTAAATAATCCCCTTAACCCAGGTTGTTGCTGGGATTTTCTCTCTTGATCTTCTTGCCAATGATCGGAATCACACTTGGAATCACAAAGAGGTCTAGATATAGAAACCAAAAAGGGCTTGCTGTTGTTCCTCAGGTGTCCATTCAAGTTGGGCCTACCAGTCCTGGTGAACAGAACATTGGCCAAGTTGTAACCAGTGATGTCAGCAGTCAGAAACTTTAAGAAATAATAAATAAAAGCAAAATACTGCAGATGCTGGAAATCCGAAATGAAAACACAAATTGTTAGAGAAACTCAGCAGGTCTGGCAGCAAACGTGGAGAGAGAAACTGGGTTAATGTGTCGAGTCCAATGTAACTGAACAGCCAAACAAGGATCATATCGGACTGGAAATGTTAACTCTGTTTCTCTTTCCATAGATGCTGCCAGAGCTAGAGAGCAAGAGAGAGAGCATTGGATCCCTTAGACATCAAAGAGGTCATCTTTGTGTTGAACCTCAGGGAGAGATATTAAATGAATATTTCATGTCAGTTTTTACTGTGGAGTAAGAAATGGAGGCTACAGAACTCAGGGAAATAAATTTTGATGTTTTGAAACAATTCACATTACGGAGGAGGAAGTGCTGGAGGTGTTAGAAAATATAAAGGTGGATACATCTTCAGGAGCTGACCTAGTGTATTCCAGGTCATTGTGGGAAGTTAGGAGAAATTGCTGGGCCTCTTGCAGAAATATTTGTATCATCTATAACCACGGGTGAGGTGCTGGCTGACTGGAGAGAGGCTAATGTGCCTTTGCTTAAGAAGGGATGGAAGGAGAAGCCTGGGAACTGTAGACCTGTGACTCTGACCTCAGTGGTGGGTAAGCTGTTGGAAGCGATTCTGAAAGATAGGAATTATATGCAATTGGAGAGGTAAGGAATGATTAGGGTTGGTCAGCATGGTTTTGTGTGAGGGAAACCGTGTCTCACAAACTTGATTAAGTTTTTTGAGGAACTAACCAAGAAGATTGATGAGGGCAGAGCAGTAGACATTGTTTACTTGGACTTTGACAAGGTTCCACATGCTAGACTAATTTGTAAAGTTAGATCCTATGGGATTCATGGTGAGCTTGCCAATTGGATACAAAATTGACTTCACGGCAGGAGACAGACAGTGATAGTGGAGGGTTGTTTTTCAGACTGGAGGCCTGTGACCAGCGGTGTTCTATGGGGATCGATGCTGGGTCCACTTTTGTTTGTCATTGAGATAGACGATTTAGATGAGAATACAGTAGGCATGGTTAGTAAGTTTGGGGATGATACCTTAATTGGTGGTATAGCACAGACTATAAAGACAGATAGCAAAAGTTTCTATAAATATATAAAATGAAGAAGAGTGGCTGAAGTAAATGTTGGTCCTTTAGAGGATGAGATGGGGCAGTTAGTTATGGGATATGATGAAATGGCTGAGGCACTGAACAGGTACTTTGCATTGGTCTTCAGTGAAGGATACTAATAACACGCCAGTAAGTGATGAAGAGACAAAGGTAGGTGAGGACCTGGAAACAATTATTATTACGGAAGAGCTAGTGTTGGTTAAGCTAATGGAGCTAAGGATAGATAAGTCTCCTGGTCCTGATGGAATGCATCCCAGGACTCTAAAAGAGATGGCGGGAGAAATAGCAGGTGGACTGGCGGTAATTTTCCAAAATTCGCTGGACTCTGGGGCAGTCCCAGCAGATTGGAAAATAGAAAATGTGATGCCACTGTTTAAAATGGGGAATTATAGACCAGTGAGCTTAACCTCTGCAGTGGGGAAGATGCTGGAGTCTATTATCAAGGAAGAAATAGCAGGGCATCACGAAAGAAATTGTCCCATTGTACAGACGCAGCATGGGTTCATGAAGGGCAGGTCATGCTTCACAAATCTTTTGGAATTCTATGAAGACATTTCAAGCAAGGTGGACAACGGGGACCTAGTGGATGCGGTGTACCCGGATTTCCAAAAGGCCTTTGACAAGGTGCTGCACATGAGGCTAATGCATAAGATAAGGATGCATGGTTTTATGGATAGAGTATTAGCATGGATAGAGGATTTGGTTGACTGACTGGAAGCAAAGAGTGGGGATAAATGAGTGCTATTCTGGCTGGCAATCAGTGAATAGTGGTGTGCCTCAGGGATTGGTTTTGGGACCACAATTATTTATAATTTATATAGATGATTTGGCGTTGGGGACCATGTGTACGGTGTTAAAATTATCCGATGACACTAAGATGAGTGGCAAAGTGTGCAGGGGACTGTGAAACTTTGCAGAGGAACATAGATACATTGAGTGAGTGGGCAAAGGTCTGGCTGATAGAATACAGTGTTAATAAACGTGAAATCATACATTTTGGTAGGAATAACAGCAAAGTTGCTTATTACTTGAATGGTAAAAAGTTGCAGCATGCTACTGTGCAGAGGGACCTGGGTGTCCTTGTGCATGAATCGCAGCAGGTTGGTCTGCAGGTACAACAAGTAATTAGGAAGGCAAATAGAATTTCGTCCTTCATTGCGACATGGGTTGAGTTTAAAAGCAGAGAGGTAAGATGCTGGTGAGGCCACACCTGGAGTACTGTGTGCAGATTTGGTCTCCTTACTTAAGAAAGGATGTACTGGCACTAGAGGGGGTGCAGAAGAGGTTCACTGGGTTGATTCCAGAGTTCAGGGGGTTGGCTTCTGAGGAGGGACTGAGTAGATTGGGATTATATTCATTGGAATTCAGAAGAATGAGGGGAGATCTTATAGAAACATACAGAATTATGAAGGAAATCGATAAAATAGAACTGGATAGGATGTTTCCACTGGTAGGTAAAACTAGGAGAAGAGGGCATGGCCTCAAGATAAGAGGAAGCAGGTTTAGAACTGAACCAAGAAGGAACTTCTTCACCCAGAGGGTTGTTAATCCAGGGAATTCCTTGCCCAGGGAAGTAGTTGACGCTACATCAACAATCGCTTTTAAAGCTAAGGTAGATAATTCCTTTATTTTTCAAAAAAGTAAGGGATATGTTGAAAACGCGGGCAAGTGGAGCTGAGTCCATGAAAAGATTAGCCATGATCCTATTGAGTGGCGGAGCAAGCTTGAAGGACCGGACGGCCTACTCCTGCTCCTAGTTCTTATGCTCTTATAGTGGGCAGTGAAGAAGCTTATTGAAGATTACAAAGAGATCTTGATCAATTGGGTCAATGGGCTGAAAAGTGGCAGACAGAGTTTAATTTGGATAATGTGAGGTATTGCATTTTGGTAAAACAATCAAGGGCACGAGTTATACAATTAAAAGTATGGCCTTAGGTAGTGTTGGAGAACAGAGAGACTTAGGGGTTCAGGTACATCATTCTTTGAAGTTTAGAACATAGAACATAGAAAAGTACAGCACAGAACAGGCCCTTCAGCCCACGATGTTGTGCCGATGATTAATCTTAATCTAAAATAAAATAACCTAACCTACGCACCCCTCAATTCACTGCTGTCCATGTGCATGTCCAGCAGTCACTTAAATGTCCTTAATGCTCTGCTTCCACCACCACAGCTGGCAACGCATTCCATGTGTTCACAACTCTCTGTGTAAAGAACCTACCTCTGATGTCTCCTCTATACCTTCCTCCTAACGCCTTAAAACTATGACCCCTCGTGCCAGTCAATCCTGCCCTGGGGAAAAGTCTCTGGCTATCGAATCTATCCATGCCTCTCATTACCTTGTACACCTCGATCACCTCTCTTCCTCCTTCTCTCCAGCAAGAAAAATCCAAGCTTAGTCAACCTCTCTTCGTAAGACAAACCCTCCAGTCCAAGCAGCATCCTGGTAAACCTTCTTTGCACCTTTTCCAAAGCCTCCATATCTTTTCTATAATAGGTAAACCAGAATTGGACACAATATTCCAAGTTAGGTCTCACCAGGGTTTTGTAGAGCTGCAGCAAAACCTAGCGGCTCTTAAACCCAATTCCCCTGTTAATGAAAGCCAAAACACCATATGCTTTCTTAACAACCCTATCCACTTGGGTGGCAACTTTGAGGGATCTATGCACTTGAACACCAAGATCCCACTGTCCACCACACTGCCAAGAATCCTGTCTTTAATCCTATGTTCAGCATTCAAGTTCAACCTTCCAAAATGTATCACTTTGCATTTATCCAGGTTGAACCCCACCTGCCATTTCTCAGCCCAGCTCTGCAGCCTGCCAATGTCGCGCTGCAGCCTGCAACAGTCCCCGATACTGTTTACAGCACCTCCAACCTTTGTGCTATATAAATGCAAGGTTTTTTTAATAGTCCTGACACATGTACATACAATGTGTGTATACATTTATACACTCGCTGCATATACACACATGCATAGTACGTCTAACCTATGGTTTTGCAAAAATAAATAGACAATTCCTGCATCTTAAATCACATGGTATATTATTCTAGTTTGGATTTTACAGTGGAGATTCCTTTTCCTCCATCTGTCACAACTTGACTCTATCACATAACTTTTACCCAAAAATGAGCTATGAGTTTTTTTTAATATTCAATTTATTATTGGATGTTTGGAAAAGATTAACTGCAAGAGTACATTGCATGAAAACAAGTGTTCTCAAACTGTTCAAACTTTAGTCCTAGACTCTTTCTTGATAATCAAACTACTTGGTGTGTGCTGGTTCCTATATACTATATTTACATCCTTGTATGTGCAAAGGCAGATAAACAAAACCCTCATTACACTTTCTCGAGTGCATAGGATTGAACCATTTCTCTGCACAGAGCTGTACTCCTTGCGTGCAAACAGGTATTACAAGATTACCAAGCGCACTACTTACTTCAGTCTCTGGTTGACTGCCCAAAATATTAAATCCCACTTAATTACTATCTCGCCCTTGGAAGATAATAGAGTCTTCTTATTTTATGTGAAATTGAGAGAGAGTTAAACATTCAAATATTTGACTTATGTATGGCTCACTTGCGTGCCTTGTGTCAAACATGGAGAGTTGCAGAATCCCAAGTTAGTGCAATGTTGGGGGAAACAATGGAGCTCACTGTCTTGAGTTGATGTCGGACAGTGGGGAGCAGCACTATATAACAGCCATTGGCAGACAGGTATGAGTGAGCAGCACCTTTTCCTTCAGGCTGCTAGTATTCATGCACTCTGCCTAACCCTGAGAGAGACTGTCGATGGCTTTAGGGAGACTGCCTCTGCTCCCAAAGAACAAAACGAAAATGGTTTGTTAAACATTAACAAGCAAGCAACTCTTGAAAACAGACAAGCTGCACAGCTCAATAAATCTGGGGTATTTCAGATCTGCAACGCTGGTTCCTCCACTGCTGCTCTCCTTATTGTTAATGTTAATCTTGAACATTGTTCTGCACATGGCTGTTTACAGTGGTTGCCAATCACACTCTGATGGTGTAATAACTTGCGAGGGCTTGAAACATGTGCTGTTCAGATTGTCAAATTTATGGGTTCCATATTCATTTGAATATAAACGTTGATCATTGTGGAAAAGTTGGAACCTTTTGATCTTGCACTTATCAGGATAAATACAGGAATGCCATATTTCAAACAATCACAACAATTTATGCAGGAGAAAAGGGTGCTGATTGGTTTGTACGTTGGCCTATAGGGGACCCGATAGTTTCAGAGTCATAGAATCTTACAGCACAGAAACAGACCCTTCGATCCAACTTATCTGCGCCAACCAGACACCCCAATCTGACCTAGTCCCATTTGCCAGCATTTGACCCATATCCCTCCAAACCCTTCCTATTCATATACCCATCCAGATGCTTTTAAGTGTTGTAATTGTATCAGCCTCCACTACCTCCTCTGGCAACTTGTTCCATACATGCACCACCCTCTGTGTGAAAAAGTTACCCCTCAGGTCCCTTTTATGTCTTTCCCCTCTCACCTTAAACCAATCTCCTCTAATTTTGGACTCCCCCACCAAAGGAAAAAGCTCTTGTCTATTTACCCTAACCATGTGTCTCATGCTTTCATAAACCTCTTTCAGGTCACCCCTCAGCCTCTAGGGAAAACAGCCCTAGTGTATTCAGCTTCTCTCTATAGCTCAAACCCTCCAGTCCCAACAACATCCTTGTAAATCCTATCTCCACTCTCTCAAGTTTAACAGCATCCTTCCTATAGAAAGGTGGCCAGAATTGTATGCTAAAAGTGGCCTCACCAATGTCCTTCATAGCCTCAACATTATATCCCAACTCCTATAGCCAATGTTCTGACCAATGAAGGCAAGCATACCCAATGCCTTCTTCACCATCCTGTCTACCTGTGACTCTACTTTCAAAGAACTATATGCCTGCACCCCTCCTTTGTTCAGCAACACTCCCCAGGACTCAACCAGTAACTGTATAAGTCTCCAATGGCAATATCTTGGGCCATCAAGAGTTAACGGCGTCATTGTAAACTGATCGAGTGACCAGTGAGCAGTTTAATATGAAACAAATATGGTTTCAGACTTATCATAATCTGCCTTGAAATTGCAAATTACTATTTTATATTTTCTCATACCAACTCAGTCATACCTTATTATATTAACAAAAGGCTGCTCTCATCTGTTCTTTCAGAAGTATTTCCAGTAACTTAACATTAAAGGCCTTGATCCAAATGACATCTCATTTTTGGGCCACTCTCAGGCAGCATTGCAACACCCTACATCATGTAATGCTGGGATGCAACTGTCAGTTTCATTCTGTCACAATTATCTTTTGCAGATTCCCCACAGGATGAGGGCAACAGTGCCAGGAAGCAGAGGTTTTTGTTTTAATTGCTGTCATTTTCATCGGGCTTTTTGCTCACTCTGTGGATGCTCAGAGAACCCTGTCACCAAGCAACATTCCCTTTTCACATTTTGCTGAAAGGCAAGAAATTACTGTGGGGAAGTCAAAAACAAGGAGGCATCAACTTAAATCAAAAGCAAGACAATTCAGGGGTGATGCTTATTAAACATGATATTTCTCACAGAAATAAAATCTAGAACACCCTCCCTCAAAAGGTTGCTGGTACCAGGGCAGGAGAGTACAAGGAAACTTTAAAACTGAGTCATAGAGATGTACAGCATGGAAACAAACCCTTTGGTCCAACCCATCCATGCCGACCAGATATCCCAACACAATCTAGTCCCACCTGCCAGCACCCGGCCCATATCCCTCCAAACCCTTCCTATTCATATACCCATCCAAATGCCTTTTAAATGTTGCAATTGTACCAGCCTCCACCACTTCCTCTGGCAGCTCATTCCATACACGCACCACCCTCTGCGTGAAACAATTGCCCCTTAGGTGAATTGGCCATGCTAAATTGCCCGTAGTGTTAGGTGAAGGGGTAAACGTAGGAGTATGGGTCTGGCTGGTATACGCTTCGGTGGGTCGGTGTGGACTTGTTGGGCCGAAGGGCCTGTTTCCACACTGTAAGTAATCTAATCTAATCTAATCTTAGGTCCCTTTTATATCTTTCCCCTCTCACCTGAAACCTATGCCGTCTAGTTCTGGACTCCCCCAGTCCAGGGAAAAGACTTTGTCTATTTATCCTATCCATGCCTCTCATAGTTTTGTAACTCTCTAGAAGGTCACCCCTCAGCCTCTGACACTCCAGGGAAAACAGCCCCAGCCTGTTCAGCCTCTCCCTATAGCTCAAATCCTCCAACACTGGCAACATCCTTGTAAATATTTTCTGAATCCTTTCAAGTTTCACAACATCCTTCCAATAGGAAGGAGACCAGAATTGCACCCAATATTCCAAAAGTGGCCTAATCATTGTCCTGTACAGTTGCAACATGACCTCTCAACTCCTGTACTCAATACTCTGACCAATAAAGGAAAGCATACCAAATGCCTTCTTCACTATCCTATCTACCTGCGACTCCACTTTCAAGGAGCTATGAACCTGCACTCCAAGGTCTCTTTGTTCAGCAACACTCCCTAGGACCTTACCATTACGTGTATAGGTCCAGCTAAGATTTGCTTTCCCAAAATGCAGCACCTCGCATTTATCTGAATTAAACTCCATCTGTCACTCCTCGGCCCATTGGTCCATCTGATCGAGATCTCATTGTAATCTGAGGTAACCTTCTTTGCTGTCCACTACATCTCCAATTTTGGTGTACCTCTTATGCTCACATCCAAATCATTTGTATAATGATGAAAAGTAGTGGACCCAGCACCACTCCTTGTGGCACTCCACTGGTTCAGGTGATCTGTGACTCCTACATCCCGGAGCACTCCCATGTACTTTGTGTTTGAGGGTCCAGGAGCATTGCAAGACAGTTGCAAAGCTGTCCATGCTGTGACACCATGGTTGTGGTGGAGCATGCAGGTGATGCTGAATATGCCATTCTGCAGTTTGGATGCTCGGGGGAGTTGGTGGGGGTGGGGGGCTTCAGTATAGACCAGACAGAGTATGTTGCATCATCTTGGTGTGCTGTGTTCCACATACTTGGAGCAGGCATCGAGGTGATGTGATTGACATTGCAAAACTGGAGCAGTCTTCTGAGGAGCAGGATGAGGACATTGGGGAGGAGGAATCTCTCCTCGTCCAGGACAGAGCTCAGCTGCATCAGGCACTGTAAGCCAGACAGGGCCCGATTGACACCCAGTTCCAGTAAAAGAGAGCTGGGTGCAGCAGTTCATCATGGAATGTAAAATAGTCATTAATCATAATGCCAACATTTGGTTTGCATTGTGGGAGTGGATGGAAGCCTGTATTGGTTTTGTTTGTGTTCTCTTTTTCTCCTGTAAATAAAAGCTTATGTTGGGAACTGTCTTGTCTGTGATGTTGCCTGTGTGTGATGTTCCCTTTCTTGACATCACAATATGCAGGTCTACAGTGAGCATAGGAAGCAGAGTAGTGGTCACTTAGACAGGGTGTTTAGATGGAATAAGGACAGGTCAACTGTGTGGCCTGGTGGTTAAACAGGGATGTGGGTGAGAGCATGGGGTTGTACATGCGAGGGAGTGTTCATATACTGCGAGCAGCGTGGCTTTGTGGCTGCTGTGCCATCATGTTGCTGGTGAGGGGTAACACCAGATCACCAAAACTTGTCCAGGAGCTCAGTGGCCTTTTAAAGATGGCACGTGCAAATGAGATGCCGTTCTTTCAGTGGATATCCAGTGAGTGGCAAGTTCTTCTTTATAAATAAGTGTTTTAAAAATTATTATCCTGTTTGAACACATTATCACACATCTCCAGGGCAGGTGGAACTTGAAGGAATTTACTACCCCAGAGTGCAGTGGATGCCAGGACATTGAGTAAATTTAAGGAGGAACTAGTGAAGGGCTTTTGCCCGAAACATTGATTTTCCTGCTCCTCGGATGCTGCCTGACCTGCTGTGCTTTTCCAGCACCACTCTAATCTCAAGGGCTAAATTGCCTACTCCACTTCCTAATCAAAAAGGAGATAATGCACTCTCACCTCCACATGTCTCCAAAAACTTTAAGGGATAGATATTTTCGATTGACCTGCTTGGAGATGTTATGACATACTTCTGGAGTAGCTGGGACTTAAACTTGGGCCTCCTGGCTCAGATAATGGGACACCACCACTGCACTACAAAAGCCCTAGGCTTCAAGAGATTTCACAATGCATTAATTAATCAATCAACATCCATCCTCTGTTTCCCTCTAACCTTAACTACTTGTTACATGAACACTGAGGACTCTGTGATGATGCCACTTCTTGGGGTAGCCATCACAAAGGCCACTGCCGGAAGGTTTCTACAGTGAGGGGCTGGAGCTGAGGTAAACACCTCAGACTGTAGAATGTCTGACATCAAATTTAAATGTATGTTGTAAATATAACCTGTAATGGCAAGTGTGGAACGTACAATATTGAAGGAAGCGGATCTGTTTTGCACTTTCTATGATGTCAAATTTGAATGGAAATATACATCTGCAAATTTAATGAATGTAGTGTTTTTTTTTGGGGGGGGGGGGGGGAGAAAAGAGTGCCACTGCCCTACAGATAATCACTTCAATTACCTCAGCAGCTGTATCCTCATCCCTTCATTTCAAAATTTGGAGTGACTCTCACTGGAGCTATCCTTCACAAACAATCATCAATTCTCTTTGTAGCTTTTTTTTCGACTTTACTGATACCACTTCCAACAGGCTTTTGAAGTTCACATTTTAAAAGCGACAACTGCAATAGAAGTGTGAAGGTTGAAAGTAGGAATTGTCTTGGTGGAGGGGGAATTGTGGTAAATCGTTTATCCTCCGCGGGTTTAAAGCAAAATTTGGACCATCTTTTTCTTGTCGCAACTCATCATGATAAAGAGTTGCTTTTCAAATGAGCTGCACCGCTCGACAAGATCGTGACCACTATCCTCGAAGTGCTAGCAGAGATGTAGGCGATCTCTAATTCCATTTCTGTTCCCCTAGCTGCTGAAGCCTATAACAGGTGGAGGAGTTTCCTTCAGTTCTTTTTTAAACTCATGCTGCACACTGGATGGCCTTTTTGCCCATTGGCACCCATTTTGGAACTGGTCCAAATTCTTTACATTGGTCAGCAGATTCTATAAACAATTGTAATGATCTTGATGCAGATTTCTAACTCTGCACAGTGATAGTCACAAGGTTTAACGTATGTACAAAGCAGGATATTGCTAAGAAAAGACAGGCTAACCTCTGCAATCGTCTTCAAGAATTGTTTATCCAAAAAAACACTTTAAAAATCCCGAAAATAATAGTCTCATATATAAGTGGCAAGAAGATATTGGTTTCAGTGTTTGTCCCTAGCTTACATTTTCTTGAGGGAAATGAGAAATAAAATAAAAGCATCATATGAACATGTTTCTTTGAGCAGGACAAAAAACTGAATGTTCAAGTTAACTGCTTTTCATTTCTGGGAATATTACTCTTGAGCTTTCGATCAATTTTGAGAAGACAATTTTGGAAAGTGATTTGCATTTGGCTCGAAAGTTATAATTGGCAGAGTGGACAGTATCATAACGGTGCATCAAGATAGATTCCAACTTGGTTGACTCTTGCCTGGGATTATCATGCCTCCTGTTCAGCTGTTTGGTTTGATGTACCTTTTGAATGATTTATTTCACAAAACAAATTGTTTCTTGCTGTTTGTTCCAGGCACACAGTTCTGAACTGGATACTGTAAGGAATCAATTAGATTAGATTTCCTACAGTGTGGAAACAGGCCCTTCAGCCCAACAAGCCCACACCGACCCCCCCGAAGAGTAACCTACCCAGATCCATTTCCCTCTGACTAATGCACCTAACACTATGGGCAATTTAGCATGGCCAATTCACCTGCCCTGCACATCTTTAGACTGTGGGAGAAAACCGGAGCACCCGGAGGAAACCCACGTAGACACGGGGAGAACGTGCAAACTCCACACAGTCAGTTGCCAGAGGCTGGAATTGAACCTAGGACCCTAGTGCTGTGAGGCAGCAGTGCTAACCACTGAGTCACCGTGCCATCCCTGAACACAAAAGCAATCTTTCTTTGGGTGTGGGTGAAATCTGGGTGATTGACTAAGGTCCATAACATAGGACTTGAAAAATAAACAAGACAGAGGACAGCATAAGTCAAGGGGAAATAGCCTTTCAGACGCAGTGAATGTCATGGTTGGCTTTAAAAGGGATATAGATGGTGGGAAATCAGGGTGTTTAGGAATATCATAATTCTGAGGTTCCAGGACAAAATGGGTTAGAGTGGGAGACAGTACAGTGAGCTCTTAGATTAATTGAATTTACACAGAGCAGCCACTGAATACTGGTCAGTTGTTCAGTTAAGGGTATCTGATCTAATTTATTAATCAATGTTAAACTGTCTTTGTTTCAATTCTCTATTCTAATAATCCAAATGCACTCTAACATTTTTGTCCTTCTAATAATAAATCTATACTTACTTCCTCGTTGCTAAATTACCCATCAGTCAAAATAATTTTTCACTATTTCACCTCAAGGATTTCCATGTCTTCGATACCTCAAGACATTTTATCCTGCAACATCTCTGGTCCTGTGAAAATAAAGAGCACCAATCTTTCAAGCCTTTCCTCATTTTGGTGATCATTTGTCCCATGTATCATTCTGACACTGTTGACTTGTCACAATGAGGGCAAATTCACTGATGCCAACATTCCCACCTGGGACCTGTACCAGGAGGTCAGAGGTGGTGCTCCAGCATTTTAGGACTAATTCATCAAGCCATTTTCCTGCTGAAATCCCTGCTGCAACTGGGATTGATAAACTCACTCTCCTGTTTAACAGTGAAAATGTAGGGAGGACAGCAAGCCGAATTTTTCAAGAGAAAGCTCTGTGCACTATCTCCCTACATCCTAAGGTGAAAACCCATGGCAGGATACCAGCCTAATCTTACAATTGAAATATCATTCAATCTGGCCTAATTGCCAGCCATGGGTGACATATCTATTGTCCTGGGGTACTGATGCCTTTACAGTTCATGCAATGTTTGACTGCCTGTGTCTGTATTTAACCTTTTGGCTTACATTTTTGTAGTTGACTTGATATTCAAGGGCCTCTTTAAAGAAAAAAATGTGCACAGAGTTTACTGCTGTTGAGGTGAGTCTGTTGGCCAGGGGAAAACCGTCTCCTAATCTCCAGTCTTGCTGAGACTTGCCCACATAGCACCAATGTCCTCCAGTTCTCTGATCTGAATCTAAGTTCAATAACCAGCTTTCATCTCTATTATCTATGGCTGTCAGATTTGAAATATCTAGATGATGTCATTGCACAATCTCTTTATCAGCAATGAAAACAAACTCAGTGCTCTGAATTTCTCTAACTACATTTCCTTGCAGTCTTTAGCCTCAACGCTCTGGTCCTGTGAAATGCTCTCAACCCCTTTAGCTTGCTCTTTTGTCCGTCTTTCCCTTGCAGTCATTCTGAGCTGCCAGCAGAACCCTGGGGTTAACTGTAGCTTGCTTTAATATAAAGGCATTTATTCTTGTCCTTTAACCAATTCATTTCCTTGTTTAAAACCACCACATTTCTACTTATCTCTTTATCCTGAGCAGGATTGTTTCATTCTCTCTTGTTTACCAACAGCTTAGTTATTTGCCCTCTGCCTCTAGTTTAATTAAATCGCTGTTTCCATCTCAATTTTTGAGCCAACTGTAGGGCTCCCACTCTCTCTAAGTGCAAGTCTGTCTTCCTGTATAGGTTAACAAGCCCCAGAAAAAAAAAGCTCTGCATTGTCTACAAAGTCAATCTGCAAAGTTAGCTCCCTCCTACACACAGATACACATCCCCATGTCTGCCGCAAAGTGTTTCTGGACAATCTGTTGCATATTTACTGCTGGCCCACAACAAGCCTTCGCACAACCTTACAGCTGACCCTTGCATGCTGAGAGGCCACAGATTCCAGTTGCAACACACAGTTGGGAGTTGCAGCACAGTCACATCTTCAAAGGTTTTCGCTCACGAAAGCACTGTTACACAATCAAGCTGCACAATGTCTGGTTGCTTCATGAAATACAGCACAAACTGAAACTTCAGCTCAGCTCTGTCGCAGGGCAAGTGCTCCTTAAGCTTGCAACATGCCAGTAAATTGATAGGATTTTGTTGAGGTCACTCAAACAAAATGCATGCATAGCACGAAGATACAAATCAGTAATGATTTAAGTGAATGGTAGAACAGGCTCAAAGAAATGATTCAACTACCCCAATTCATATGCTCTTCCAATGTGGACATTACTACTCTCAAAATAGCCCAGAATATTGCCTGATACCTGGGAACTGACCACATGACTCTAAAACAATGAGGCCTTCAAGTCAATTGAACAACAATTCAGTGGTTACCTCATTATGGTAACATCCACTCCATGGTTTTGTCCAGAAACCATCAGGAAACTACTTAGAACTATAGAATGGTTAGACCACAGGAGGTGGTCATTTGGCCCATTGTGTCCATACTAAAAGCTACTCAGTTAGTCCCACTCCCCTGCCTTTCCCCTGTAGCCTTGCAAATTCCTTCAGATAACTATTCAATTGTGTACAAAGTTAAAAATCACACAACACCAGGCTATAGCCCAACAGGTTTATTTGGAAGCACTAGCTTTCGGAGTGCTGCTCCTTCATCAAATGGTTGTGGAGCTTAAGATCATAAGACAGAGTTTATCGCAAAAGTTTACAGTGTGATGTAACTGAAATTATATATTGAAAAAGACCTGGATTGTTTGTTAAATCTCTCATCTTTTAGAATGAACATGTTGGTTTCAGTTCTTTCATATGTAAATCGCAGAACATTTAAAAGTTACATTCTCACGTGAACTTTAACAATTGGTGTCATGTCAGCCCAGATAATGCATTGAAGGTGTGAGGTGCCCTGTATGAGACTGTCTGTGCCACAATAGTCAGACTGATTCTAATCTAAAAAATGGATTTACTGAATCTTACATGGATTCATGCAGTTTTTGAGCAAAGAAAATGTAATTCTGCAAGTACAAATTCATCCCAGAAACTTATACATGGATGTTTGCATGTGGGGGTGTGATGGGGGGTGGGAGGAGGTTATGAGTGTCTGTGAGAGAGTGTGTGTACGTGTGTGAGCATGAGTGTAAAGGGGTATACATCTGTGAAAGGGTGCACGTGTGAGTGTGGGAGTGTATGTGTGAGTATATGAGAGCGGGTCTGCATGAGTGTATGGGTTTGTAGGAGAGTGTGTGTGTATCTACGTGTGCTCGTCTGTCTGTGCGTGTGTATAGTCCACTAAAATGTTCTCAGATTGGGAGGGAACACGCACAACAATCACCAGACAGGAGTGTTCCCTCCCAGTCGGGGAACACTTCAGCGGTCCGGGACATTTGACCTTGGACCTTCGGGCGACAGTTCTCCAAGGCGGACTTCGGGACAGGCAACAACTAAAAGTGGCCGAGCAGAGGCTGATAGCCAAGTTCAGTACCCATGGGGATGGCCTCAACCAGGACCTTGGGTTCATGTCACACTACAGGTGACCCCACTGCACTACACACACACAGACAGACGGACACACACACACACAGACAGAGTGTCCTACAGACCCACTCATGCAGACCCTCTCTCATACGCTCACACATACACTCGCACACTCACACATGCACCCTCTCACAGACTTATACCCCTTTGCACTCACACTCACATACATACACATACTCTCTCACAGATACTCATAACCCCCACCCTCCCCGCGCACACATACACATATATGTTTGTGGGGTGAATTTGTACTTGCAGAATTACATTTTACTTTGCTCAAAAACTGCACGAGTCCATGTAAGATTCTGTAAAGCTATTTAGATTGTGGCACAGACAGTCCTGAAGAAGGGCCTGTGCCCGAAACGTCGAATCTCCTGTTCCCTGGATGCTGCCTGACCTGCTGTGCTGTTCCAGCAATAAAGTTTCAGCACAGACAGTCTCACACAGGACAGCTCACACCTTAAACGCATTATCTAGGCCGACATGACACCAATTGTTAAAGTTCACTTGAGAATGTAACTTTTAAATGTTAAGCGATTTACATATGAAAAAACTGAAACCAACATGTTCATTCTAAAAGATGAGAGACTTAACAAACAATCCAGGTATTTTTCAACGTATAATTTCAGTTACATTACACTGTAAACTTTTACAATAAATTCTGTGTTTTACGATCTTATACTCCACAACCACCTGATGAAGGAACAGCGCTCCGAAAGCTAATGCTTCCAAATAAACCTGTTGGATTATAACCTGGTGTTGTGTGATTTTTAACTTAGTACACCCCAGTCCAACACCGGCATCTCCAAATCATATCCAGTTGTGAGCCGTGAAGCAATTTAGAAAACTGTGACTGGGCCTGTCTTCCTCATCCTCTCAGGCAGAGCTTTCCAGACCTTCAAAAAAAAAGGCAAAATATTGCAATGCTGGAAATGCTGGAAAAACTTGGCAGGTCTGGCAACATCTGCGGAGAGAGAAACAAAGTGAACATTTCAAATCCGATATGGCTTTTTCAGAAACATTCTCGACTCTAGCTGCTCGCTGTGCTGAAAAGTTTTCCTCATGTTGCTGCTGTTTCTTTTGCGAATCACCTTAAGCCAGTGTCCTCTGGTTGCTGACTCTCCAAACAATGAAAAGAGTCTCTTTTCATCTACTCTGTCTTCGATGTTGAAGACCTCTGTCAAATCTCCCCATTTTCCCATCTTTTAGGAGCATGACCCGAGACTCTCCAATCTCTCTTCGCAATTGAAATCTCTCATCCATGGAACCATTCTTGTAAATCTTTTCTGCACCCTCTCTAAAGCTTTCTGAAAGTGTGGTGCCGAGAATTAGATACAAGCTTCCAATTGAGGCTGACTAGTGTCCATACAGCATAAAAACTGCAAGCATTAGTTTATTTTATTTCATCCCTTAAACCTGGAATTTATCAGGCTGACATTTGATGCCAGATTATAAAGATTGTCCTAGCTGCCTTTGAGACAGTGATGGGGAGCTGCCACCTTGAACCACTGCAGTGTGTGCTGTAGGGTCACCCACAGTAATGTTGGGGAAACAGTTCCAGGATCTTGACCCAGTGATAGTCATGAAATGGCGATATATTTACAAGTCAGGATGATGTATGACTTGTAGGGGAACTCACAGGTTGGTGGTGTTATCATGTATCTGGTATCATTCTTCTAAGTGATAGAGGTTGTGGGTTTGGAAGATGCTGGTTTAAGCGCTGTGTGCCTGTGGTCCTGCTGTTGTCCATAACTGTGGATTTATATTTATACAGAATACTCGAATTCTGTCTCCTGAACAATGTGATAACACCAGCCGTCTATGTCCTCAGCTCATAAATCCCATCCTTAAATCTCTCCCCTGAATGGATAGATACTGAGAGATTGTTTCTCCCTGGCTGGGGAATTGAGAACACTATGGGCTAGGTCCCAATCTCAGAATAAGGGACATTTGGGACAGACAAGAGGAGAAACTTCTTCACTCAAAAGGTTGGGAGTTGTTGGAATTCTCTGTCCCAGAGGGTTGTGGAAGTTCCATTGTTGAATATATATAAGGCTGCAATGGAAACATTTTGGTCTCTCAGTGAGGAACAGGGAAAGGGGGCGAGAGAGTAAAGTTGAAGCAGAAGATCAACTGTGATTGTCTCAAAGGGTGGAGCGGGATCATTGAGCCAAATAGTCTACTACTGTTCTTGTCTCTTGTGTTCTTGTGATGGTCTTATGTACTCAAGGTATTCCTTAAAACCTTCAAAAGTTAATCCCCTTCAACTTATTCATTTTGCAGAATTGTCCATTAATATAAACTGTCCCTTGCAAATCAGGAGAAGATGGGCATTGGAACCTTGGGTCAGGAACATAGGTGGACCCTGACCCCACTGATGTCCAATTGGACATTATCGCTGCATGATCTTCTGAGGCAGCCAATTAATAGGCCACATCCAGAAGTCCCGTCCAATTAGGATGGCAGGCAGGAGGACCAGTCAAAGTGCCTGATGGTGTAGGCAGTTGGCACCTACCCCTGCACACTCCCTAGCAGAAGTGGACTGTTGCAAAGGTACATCAAGATGCCAGCTTAATAGTGAGTGTGCCAGGCCATCAATGTGGAGGGGGAGATTAGTCCAGCAATAAGAATTTGGCTCTCTGTCAGAAAATGACCAATAATTGGGTTGTTAAGTGGTATAACTTGCTGCCAGCCACATTGGGATGTGCTGCCAACATTCGTCCCCGCCCATCCCCGGAGCCAGGCAGCCTCAGGTAGCCATCCTGACCTGGCTCCCTCAAAATTTCCCAGCCACCCTACTCACGCTCAACCAGATCTCCATTGGGCAGGGGAAATTCAGCCTGATGTGCTAACAAATTTCAATTTACCTCATATTTCAGCAGCATCCTTCAGGTTGCAAGCTGTAGAATTGTATTAAAATGTGCAATTTTACAAAATCAAACATATACCTTTTATGAATTTGTGAGACGTGTACGTTGCTGGCCATGCCAATATTTATTGCTCATTCCTGGTTGTCCTCGAGAAGGTGCTGCAGTCCATCTAGAATAGAACATCCACAGTGCAGTTGGGAAGGAAGATCCAAGATTTTGACCCAGTGACAGTGCAGGAACAGTGATATATTTCTAAGTCAGGTGGTGTGTAGCTTGGAGGGGACCTTGCGGATGGTGGTGAACCCAAGTATCTGCTGCTCTTGTCCTTTGAGATGGCAGAGTTCATGGGCTTGCAAGGTGCTGCTAAAGAACAGCATGTCCAGGCCTGTGAGTTGACGCCAGGCTAAACATGAATTGATATTTGGTCAGTGTGGACAAGTTGGACCAAAGGGTCTGTTTCCATGCTGTACATCTCTATGACTCTATGACATTTGCTTGGCTGTAGTTGAAGATTCATTCAAATCCATGAAAGTTACTTTCCGTACATTACAAAGTTACTGATAAAAATGGACTGCCATTGTGAAAAGCAGTCTCGATTAACACTCTAGAAGGTTCCTGACTCTAAAGCTGTTACAGTTTGATTGTACAACGTCTTTCTCCAGGCATATTCCTTGGACTCATACATTACCCAATTGTACATGTGCAAGTATTCATGTGTATTATTCAACTATGCTCAGTTCGCTGGATGTCTAGCATGTGATTCAGGATAAAGCCAACAGCTTGGGCATAATCCTCATACTGGCTGTGGTAATTCATTCAGGCCTGCCTCCTTACCCTTCAAGGAGAGATCCCTTCAAGCTACACATAACCAATTATGTCCCCCTCCAGTGGTGAGAAATGGTATCGGTGAATTAGCTTATCATACAAATCTCCTCATGTGCTGATCTGATGGTATACTGTCTGAAATATTACTGCTGAAGAACTAGGAGAAAGTGAGGACTGCAGATGCTAGAGATCAGAGCTGAAAATGTGTTGCTGGAAAAGCGCAGCAGGTCAGGCAGCATCAAAGGAACAGGAGAATCGATGTTTCGGGCATAAGTCCTTCTTCAGGAATGAGGAGGGTGTGCCAAGCAGGCTAAGATAAAAGGTAGGGAGGAGGGACTTGGGGGAGGGGCGTTGGAAATGCAATAAGTGGAAGGAGGTTAAGGTGAGGGTGATAGGCCGGAATGGGGGTGGGGGCGGAGAGGTCAGGAAGAAGATTGCAGGTTAGGAAGGCGGTGCTGAATTCGAGGGTTGGGACTGAGACAAGGTGGGGGGAGGGGAAATGAGGAAACTGGAGAAATCTGAGTTCATCCCTTATGGTTGGAGGGTTCCTAGGCGGAAGATGAGACACTCTTCCTCCAGCCGTCATGTTGCTATGGTCTGGCGATGGAGGAGTCCAAGGACCTGCATGTCCTTGGTGGAGTGGGAGGGGGAGTTAAAGTGTTGAGCCACGGGGTGGTTGGGTTGGTTGGTCCGGGTGTCCCAGAGGTGTTCTCTGAAATGTTCCGCAAGTAGGCGGCATGTCTCCCCAATATAGAGGAGGCCACATCGGGTGCAGCGGATGCAGTAAATGATGTGTGTGGAGGTGCAGGTGAATTTGTGGTGGATGTGGAAGTGTCCCTTGGGGCCTTGGAGGGAAGTAAGGGGGGAGGTGTGGGCGCAAGTTTTGCATTTCTTGCGGTTGCAGGGGAAGGTGCCGGGAGTGGAGGTTGGGTTGGTGGGGGGTGTGGACTTGACAAGGGAGTCACGGAGGGAGTGGTCTTTTCGGAACGCTGATAGGGGAGGGGAGGGAAATATATCCCTGGTGTTGGGTCCGTTTGGAGGTGGTGGAAATGACGACAGATGATACGATGTATATGGAGGTTGGTGGGGTGATAGGTGAGGACCAGTGAGGTTCTGTCCTGGTGGCGATTGGAGGGGCAGGGCTCAAGGGCGGAGGAGCGGGAAGTGGAGGAGATGCGGTGGAGAGCATCGTCAACCACATCTGAGGGGAAATTGCGGTCTTTGAAGAAGGAGGCCATCTGGGTTGTTTGGTATTGGAACTGGTCCTCCTGGGAGTAGATGCGGCGGAGACGAAGGAATTGGGAATATGGGATGGCATTTTTACAGGGGGCAGGGTGGGAGGAGGTGTAGTCTAGGTAGCTGTGGGAGTCGGTCGGTTTATAGTAAATGTCCGTGTTGATTTGGTTGCCCGAGATAGAAATGGAGAGGTCTAGGAAGGGGAGGGAGGGGTCTAAGGCGGTCCAGGTAAATTTGAGGTCGGGTTGGAAGGTGTTGGTAAAGTGGATGAAGTGTTCAATCTCTTCGTGGGAGCACGAGCCAGCGCCGATACAGTCATCAATGTAGCGGAGGAAAAGGTGGGTGGTGGTGCCAGTGTAGCTGCGGAAGATGGACTGTTCCACATATCCTACGAAGAGGCAGGCATAGCTGGGGCCCATGCGGGTGCCCATGGCTACTCCTTTGGTTTGGAGGAAGTGGGAGGATTGGAAAGAGAAGAACTAGGCTAATACAGACTTCAATTTTGAAACTCATTAGAACATAGCTGATTTAAACGTCTAAGTCAGAAGGTTGTGGGTTTGAATCCCACTTCAATATTTGAGCACAGAAATCAAGGTTAACTGTACAATGCTGCCGTAGATGCTGTCATTTGGATGAGATGTTAAACTGAGGCCTTGCCTTCCCTCTCAGGGAAACAATTGCACAACACTATTTTGAAGAGAAGGGGAGTTCTCCCCAATGTCCTGGGACCAATATTTATCTCTCAATTAACCTCCCAAAATTAGATTGGTCGATATCACATTGCTGTTCATGGGAGCTTGCTCTAAGCAAACTGGCTGCTGCAAGTCTGACACTACATTGGCTGTAAAGTGTTTTGGAACATTCTGTGGCCATGAAAAGTGCTACATAAACGTGACCGGCCTATTTTGTAATTAGCTTGCAATCATGGAGATAAATTGTAGAGCTCCATACTCTGCTCAAGAAGTATTAGGCTCTGTACTTGTGCCTTGACTGTATTACCCACTGACAAATTCTTCTTCATAATAACCCTATCTCAGCCTGTCATTTGTTCTCTCTCACTCTGTTTACAACTCCATTTATAATTTCTCCTATTTTGTCATACTTCTTTTTGACAACATGAGCTGCTATCCCCTAATAACTTCCATGTGATTTGATTGAACTTGGAGTACTTTGTGATCTGCCCCATGTTTGCTTACCTGTACGATTGACATTTGGAGACATCTGGTGGAGCTCTCTGGATCCTGCACACTGTACAGATTATACAAAGCTCTGCAGTATCTCACAGAATCACAGAATTGTTACGGTGCAGAAGGAGGCCGTTGGGCCCATTGTGCCAACAACAGTTTGTTACAGACCAGGCCAGACCCCCTCAAAACATTTCAAGAAGACAGCCCACACCCTAGCTTTTCTAGTTGCTTAAAGCAGGTGTTAGTGGATATTCCAGGAGGGATGCAGCTCGCACAACCACTCAGTTTTAAACAAAACAGAATTTACTTATACACGAACAAAAGAAAACAAAATTTAGAATAACACAACTATTCGACTCTATCGCAACTTAATGACGCTGTTCCAAATACTTGCAACATTTCATTACACACCCCTTGGCAAAAAGGTAAATTCGAACACAGGTTCTTACAGGAGAGATGTCAGAGAGAGTGACATGGAACTGTTTCTCTGGGTCCCCAGCAGCTTTTCTGGGTCTCCAGCTAAAACTTGACCAGCAGCTGCAAACAAAAACAGCTTGCTCAAACCAAACCAAACCCTGAACTGGGTGAATTGGCCACTCCCCTTTCATTGTACAAGTGTTTTAAAAAAACACTTAAAAGCTTCAAGTGGATAAACCCAGACATAATCGGAACCTCTGCCTTTACAACCCCTCTGAAAAAAAAACAAGGACAACATAACCTTGTTAAAGGAGCAGCATTGTCACACCTCCCCCCCCTTAAAAGATGAACCATCAATATCCAAAGATGGCTTCATTTTAAAACTTCTTAGTCTTACATTGTTGGTACACTACAACACACATATACATTACATTGACTTTAAACATGCTAAGATGCACGACTACATTCTGTTTCAGTCCGTTTACTCCTGCCACCGAACACCTCTGTTTCTCATCCAAGTCTTGACAATGTATCAGCAATCACGTTTTCTTCTCCTGCCACACATTTACAATTTTCAAATTGAATGGCTGTAACAACAAGCTCCACCAAAACAGACTGAAATTTTTGTCCTTCAAATTTCTCCACAAACTTCAATAGGTTATGATCAGTGTATATGATTGTCTCAAAAACATTACTGGTAACATAAACGTTGAAATATTGTTAACACCAACACCAAGCTCAAAGTCTCCTTCTCAGAAACTGTCGAATGTTTCTGCTGAAGAATGTTCAATTTACTGGAGAAAACCAAATAGGTCTTTCTGTCTTCTCATCGTCATTTCCCTGTAAGAGCACAGCACCGACACCCCACATCACTTGCATCGATAGCCACCTTCTATGGCTTTGTGTAATTAGGTGTGGCTAATACTGGGGCAGTGGTGAACACAGCTTTCAGTCTGTCAAGTACATTCTGACAGTCCGCTGTCCACTGAAATCTCTTGCCTTTCTTTAGCAATTCAGTGAGTGGAGCAGCCACACTGCTAAAATTTGGTACCAATTTCTGATAAAATCCACTCAATCCCAGGAACTGTATAAGGCTCTTTTTGTCGATGGTACAGGAAACTCCCCAATTGCCTTTGTTTTTACATCCCCTGGGGCCATTTGTCCATGTCCAATAACATGGCCCACAAAGGGGACTTAGACTTTGGCCAATTCACTTTTAGTCAGGTTTATCACCAAGCCTGAAATCAATTGAGCAATTTTGATAAATGTTGCAATGTTTCTTCCATATATGACTAAATATCACCAGGTCATCAATATAAACTACACAATTGGGTAATCTGGAAATGACCTTATTGGTTAGTCTCTGAAATGTGGCCGGTGTGTTTTTCATACCAAACAGCATGACTTTAAACTGATACAGTCCATTCGGCGATACAAAAGCCGAAAATTGTCTTCGCTCTTTCGGACAAAGGTACCTGCCAGTAGCCTCTGAGTCAGTCCAACTTAGAAATATAAGTTCCTTGTCCCACCTTCTCAACATAATCTTCCAAAGGCAGAATCAGATATACATCAGTCTTTGTAACTGCATTGACTTTGCAATAGTCCACACATAGCCGTTGGGTACCATTTGGTTTTGGCATCATGACTATGGGTGAGCTCCAGTTACCGTAACTCACTTCCAGTAGATTGCCTCAGAGCATGTGTTCAATCTCCTTTTGAGCCCATGCCAACTTTAGAGGGTTATGCCTGTAAGGATGTTGCTTAATCGGAACAGCATCTCCTACATCATCCATTATTAGGTTAGTATTTCCCAGCTGATTTCCCCATATCTCCCCGTGTGATAGTAATAAATCTGTCAGGTCATTTCGATTTCCCCTGGAAGGTAACTCAATAATTTATCCCAATTTTTGACAACTTCTTCATTGTCCAATTTAATTTGAGGAATGTCCAATTCAGAATCCTCTGAATTTGGTTCTTTCCTCTGTGTTGTAACGAACAACACAATCTCCTTTGGCTTTCCTTCCCTGTCAAAATACCTTTTGAGCATATTCACATGACGCACTCTGTGAGACTTCTTTCTGTCTGGAGTCCTTATCAAATAGCTCATCTCATTCAATCTCCTTTCAACTTGGTAAGGTCCACTAAACCTTGCTTTTAAATGTTCAGCTATAACTGGAAGTAACAATTCATCCCCGATAGCAAAATTGAGTTTTTGATTTCTTGTCTGCTTCCTGTTTCATTGTATGTGATGATACTTTTAAATGCTGTCTAGCCAACTCCCCCACCCTATTTAACTGTTCCCTAAAATTTGACGCACAGTCCAAATATGTGGTCTCTGAATTCTGACTGGCCAATTTCTCCTTAATCAATTTTAGCGGTCCTCTCACTTCATGCCCAAAAACGAAGTCAAATGCATTGAATTTGGTCGATTCATTTGATGTGTCTTTGATGGCACAAAGTACAAACGGAATTCCTTTATCCCAACCCTTTGCAGGGGTTGATTGGAGGTTGTTTGCAGGCAAAGGGACCTCTAGCAAGTGGGAGGCCTTTAAAAGTGAAATAGCTAGAGTTCAAGGTCTGTATGTTCCTGTGAAGGGCAAGATTTGCAGGAGTAGGGAACCCCGGATGATAAGAGATATTGAGGCTTTGACCAGAAAAAAGGAGGTGTGGCTCAGGTACAGGCAGCTGGGATCAAGGGAATCCCTGGAACTATACAGGGAATACAGGAGTTTACTGAAGAAGGAAATCAGGAGAGCAAATAGGAGGCATTAGCTAGCCTTGGCTGAGAAGATTAGGGTGAACCCAAAGAGGTACTTTAAATATATTTAAAGGAAAACGAATAACTAGGGAGAGAATAGGATCCCTCAAGGACCAAAGTGGACATGTATGTGTAGAACCACAGGAGATGGACGAGGACTTCCATGAATATTTCTCCTCTGTGTTTAACATGGAGAAAGACATGAAGACTTGGGAACTTGGGGAAATTAGTGGTGATATCTTGGGGGCTGTCCATATCACAGTCAAGGAGGTGTTGGATGTATTAGAATGTATTAAGGTGGATAAATCTCCTGGTCCTGAACCAGATATATCCAAGAACACTGCAAGAGGTGAGAGAAGAAATTGTGGGGGCCCTGGCTGATAGTTTTGCATTATCGTTAGCCATGGGTGAGGTTCTGGAAAATTGGAGGGTAGCCAATGTTGTGCCACTATTCAAGAAGGTCCGCAAAGAAAAGCCTGGCAATTATAGACCAGTAAGCTTAACATCTGTGGTAGCTACGTTACTTGAGAAGATTCTGAGAGATGGGATATACATACATTTGGAAAGACAGGGTTTGATTAGGAATAGTCAGCATGGCTTTGTGCATGGAGATCATGCCTCACAAATTTGTTAAAGTTCTTTGATAAAGTGGACCAGGAAAGTTGATGCGGGCGGAGTGGTAGACATAGTCTGTATGGGTTTCAGTAAGGCCTTTGATAAGGCTCCACATGGTCGGCTGCTCTGGAAGGTCAGATTGCATGGAATCCAGGGGGAGCTAACAAATTGGATACACAATTGGCTTGATGGTAGGAAGCAGAGGGTAACAGTGGAAATAGACTTATCGGACTGGAGACCTGTGACTAGTGGAGTGCCTCAGGGGTTGGTGCTGGGCCCATTACTGTTTGTCATCGATATCAATGATTTGGATGAGAATGTACAAGGAAGGCATGATTAGTAAGTTTGCTGATGACACTAAAATAGGCGGTTTTGTGGACAGTGAGGAAGGTTATCAGAAATTGCAGCAGGACTTTGATCAGCTGGGGAAGTGGGCTGAGAAATGGCAAATGGAGTTTAATATATCTAAGTGTGAGATCTTGCATTTTGGAAAATCAAATCAAGGTAGGAGTGTCATGGTGAATGGTAGGGCCTTAAGGAGTATAGTGGAACAGAGGGACCTTGGAGTTCAGGTGCATAGTTCTCTGAAAGTGGAGTGGAGGAAAGAGTGCAGAAGTTGAACAAGCTAGAATGTTTTTCTTTAGACCATAGGAGACTGAAGGGGGGGGTCGTTATTGAGGTGTATAA
Organism: Chiloscyllium plagiosum; assembly: GCF_037043375.1. Lineage (NCBI taxonomy): Eukaryota > Metazoa > Chordata > Chondrichthyes > Orectolobiformes > Hemiscylliidae > Chiloscyllium > Chiloscyllium plagiosum. The sequence goes on along the minus strand of NW_028270191.1, from coordinate 18,866,038 downwards.
GATCACGAGAGGTGAGGATAGGTTGAATATGCTCTGTCTTTTTCCCAGGGTTGGGGAATCGAGGACTCAAGGGCATCAGTTTAAGGTTAGTGGGGAAAGAATAAAAGGGAACCTGAGGGGCAACTGTTTTACACAGAGTGTGGTATACACATGGAATGAGCTGCCAGCAGAAGTGATTGAGGCATTTAAAACATATTTGGACAAATACATGGATAGGAAAGGAATACAAGAATATGGGCCAAGTGCAGGGAAATGGGGTTAGGGTGGACAAACATTTTGGTCGGCATGGACCAGTTTGGGCCGAAGGGCCTGTCTCCATGCTCTAGGACTCTATGCTTCTCTCCCTAATCATCTGGATAGTTGATTAGGGCTTTAAGGTCTGATGCCACCTGTCTAGCACTCCCTGTGATTCTGATGGTACGCAGTAGATTGGAATTGTTTTATTCCTAAACTGTCCATAATTTCCTTCAATAATTTCGATGTGAAGTTTGACCCTTGATCTGATTGTATCTCTGTAGTCCATATCTAGTGAAAAATTTGAGTAACCCCTGTACAATCCTTTTAGCTGTGACATTACGTAATGGAATAGCCTCTGGAAATCTAGTGGACACATCCATTATTGTTAACAAATACTGATTCAACTTTTTTGTTTTAGGTAGGGGGCCTACGCAATCAAGTAAGACTCTGGTAAAAGGTTCCTCAAATACAAGTATAGGTATTAAAGGTGCGGGTTTTATTACTGCCTGTGTTTTTCCAATTACCTGACATGTGTGACATGTCTGGCAAAATTCAACTACATCCTTGTGCAGTCTAGGCCAGTAAAAATGTTTTTGTATTTTAGCTTGGGTTTTTCTCACTCCTAAAAAACCTCCTACTGGTAGTTCACGTGCTACCCGCCACACTTACTTTTTACAACCCACAGCCATACAACCTGATGAACTTCTGCCCATTTCTCATCTGCCTGAATATATGATGGCCTCCATTTCCTCATTAAGACATCATTAAGATGGTAGCACACTGGGATACATCTAAATTCTTCTTCTGTGTATGTTTTGTGATACAATTGGTTTAGTTTCTCATTTTTCTGCTGTAACTCAGTTAATTTCTCTGAACTAAAGATTTCTATTTTGTTATCCATTTGCTCCTGGTTGTCTCAACCACCAGATCAAACAGGGTCTCTGCTAATGTCACTGCAACTTTCTTATCTGTACTCTTTGATTTCTCCTGTTTCAATTGGTGACTTTGTGACCTTGTTACCACACAGTCAGGACAAATCCCAGGATATGTGTCCTGTGATAGTTCAGTTGCCTGAATCTCCACTGGTTTTTCAACACAATAGGTAGCACTCCTACCTGTGAACCAGCTATATCATTAACAAGGACAAATTGTATTCCTGGAGCTGAGAGTTTGTCCAGTACTCCGAACACAACTTCTCCACTCTTCCCTGGACACTCTAACCTCACTTTACATAACTGAGTGCTTCTTGTCTCACCATGAATTCCCATTACTAGCACTCTTTCTGGAAATAGTCCTTCTGAGGTACATACCTCCTCATCTTTCAACATCAAAGATTCAGAGGATCCTATGTTTCTTAATATTGTAACCTCTTTACCTGCTGTTCCTGAGCTATGCGAGTAAACTTTACCTTCGCAGGTACATGGTTTAAGAAGATCTGGCACTTCCTCCTTAACCAACCCCTGACCAGGTTATACATTCTAGTGCAGCTTTCTAGCCTACACTGTGTTTTCCATTACCACTCCAACAAAATTCACTGGCTTATCCTGTTTTCCTACATCTGGCTTCCCAGTGTTTTTCCTAACCCACCAACACTGTGATTTCATGTGGCCGACTTTATTGCAGTGAAAACGCTGGAGCTTTTTAACTTCTGTTTCCCCTTCAAGCATTTCCTTTTTACCCTGAGGTAAGTTATTCTCATGATCTTCACCGAGATCTACCTTTCCCTTTCCACATGAGGATTTCTCTTTCCTCAATTTCTGTCCCTCACGATTAAAATCGATGTTGGAAGTCTAACTTTGATGCGTGAACCAACTAATAACCATCAGCCATTTCAGTTGCTAACCTTGCCGTTTTAACTCTCACATGAGTTCTCACAACCTCAGGAAGTGAATTTTTGAACTCCTCCAAAGTAATCATGTCATAGGTTAGCTCTACTATTAATGCCCTTATCCACCTATCAAAATTACTTTCTTTGATCCTTTCAAACTCATTGTAGGTTTGACCAGGGTCCCTCCTTAGATTCCTGAAATGTTGTCTGTATGTTTTTGGCACAAGCCCATACGCACTTAAGATGGCTTTCTTCACCTCCTCATACTCCCCAGAAACCTCCTCTGATCGTGATGCAAATACCTCACTAGCTCTACCTACAAGTTTTGTTCGTTTCAACAAAACCCACTTGGCCACTGGCCACTTCATTTGTTTAGCCACTTTTTCAAATGAAACAAAAATACTTCTATGTCCTTTTATGGAGGCAATGCTTGAATATATTTAAACAGATCCCCACCAGGCCTTTGGTTGCCATGGGTTTGCTCATCCTGACTCTCCTCCTCACTGAGCTTACCTTCAGCTTTCATCTCCATCCTGTTAAGCTGACTTTCCTGTCTAACTGCCAATTTCTGAAGTTCAAACTCCCTCTCTTTCTTACTTTCCTTTCTCTTCTCTTTTCTTTTTATTCTGAAGTGACTCTGTCCTTTTCTTTTAGTTCTGCTAGGGCCTTATGTTCTTTTTCTCTTTCCTCTGCTTTTAATTGTAATTCAAACAGTTTAATTTCTTTTTCTTTTACCTGGAACTCAAGCTGCTTCATTCTCAATTGAATTTTAGCCATTTCACAAGATTCTGATGGTGTTTCCAGCAAATTTAAATGCTGAGCTATCACTGTCATTATCTCTCCTTTCCTCATGGAAGGAGGCAGCTCCAACTCCAGCTTGTCTGCCAATTCCAGCAGCTTTTCCTTGTTCACCTTTTGTAAAACCCCCAAAGTCACCTCTTCCAATCCCAGAAAACTCTTAGTGACTGGAAGAGCCATTACTACACCAAGCACTGCTTAAACCAACCAAACTCAACTTCTGGAACAAAAGACACTCACACTTACCACACGTTACCTTTGAGTCTAGCAAAATTAATCTAATCCCAATTTGGAACTATCAAGCAAAGACCCCCTCAATCTGTTACAGACCAGGCCAGACCTCCTCAAAAACATTTCAAGAAAGTAGCCCAGACCCTAACTTTGCTAGTTGTTTTAAGCAGGTGTACAGTGGATATTCCAGGAGGGATGCAGCTGGCCCAACCACTCAGTTTTAAACAAAACAGAATTTATTTACACACGAACAAAAGAAAACCAAATTTAGAATAACAATTATTTGAAAACCCAGTCGACTCATTATAACTTAATGATGCTGTTCCAAATACTTGCAACATGCCAGAATACACCCCTTGACAAAAAGGTAAATTCAAACACAGGTTCTTACAGGAGAGAGATTGCAGAGAGAGAGGATCAGCATGGAGCTGTTTCTTTGGGTCCAGCAGCTTCTCTGGGACCCCAGCTAAAACCTGACCAGCAGCTGCAAACAAAAACAGCTTGTTCAAACCAAACCAAACCAAACCAAACCTGAACTGGGAGAACTGGCCACTCCCCTTTCATTGTACAAGTGTTTTAAAAAAAAACACTTAAAAACTTCTTAATGTAGAGAGCCCAGACATATCGGAACCTCTGTCTTTATGGCCCCTCTGAAATAAAACCAAAGATAACATAACCTTGTTAAACGAGCAGCATCATCACTAGTTCCCATACTTAGTGCCAACCTCCTGCCTTAACCCTATGTCCCTGCATACCATAACTAACCAAATAACCATCCAATGCCCCTCTAGAATGCCTCAGTTGAACCTGCCTCCTTTACAACGCAGTGTATTTCAGAGGAGAAAGTGAGGTCTGCAGATGCTGGAGTTCAGAGCTGGAAATGTGTTGCTGGAAAAGCGCAGCAGGTCAGGCAGCATCCAGGGCACAGGAGAATCGACGTTTCGGGCATAAGCCCTTCTTCAGGAATGGGGAAAGTTTGTCCAGCAGGCTAAGATAAAAGGTAGGGAGGAGGGACTTGGGGGAGGGGCGTCGGAAATGTGATAGGTGGAAAGAGGTCAAGGTGAGGGTGATAAGTCAGACTGGGATGGGGGCGGAGAGGTCGGGAAGAAGATCTCAGGTTAGGAAGGCGGTGCTGAATTTGATGGATTTGACTGAGACAGGGTGGGGGGAGGGGAAATGAGGAAACTGGTGAAATCCGAGTTCATCCCTTGTGGTTGGAGGGTTCCTAGCCGGAAGATGAGGCGTTCTTCCTCCAACCGTCGTTTTGTTGTGGTCTGACGATGGAGGAGTCCAAAGACCTGCATATCCTTGGTGGAATGGGAGGGGGAATTGAAATGTTGAGCTACAGGGTGGTTGGGTTGGTTGGTCCGGGTGTCCCAGAGGTGTTCCCTGAAACGCTCCGCAAGTAGCCGGCCTGTCTCCCCAATATAGAGGAGGCCACATCGGGTGCAAAGGATGCAATAGATGATATGTGTGGAGGTGCAGGTGAATCTGTGGCGGATATGGAAGTTGTATTTCAGACACTAACTACTTGCTCTCACCCTTGCTGTGTTTGCCCATCATTTTAAATATCTGCCATTTCATTCCTTTGTCTTTTCTAAGTGGGAATAGCTCCTCCCCATTTACTCTGTCCAGTCTGCTCATGATTTTGAAAACCTCTATCAGCCTTCTTCTCTCCTCAGAGAACAGACACAATTTCTTCAATCTATGGCTACGATGTGCGTGAGGCGTGGCTGTGTGTAGTACACAGACTAAGGGATCCTTGAGGCCTGGGACACTTTTCAGACACCCCGGTGCTGTGTTTGAGGACCCCTTGTTCAGAGGATGAATATTGTAACTCAAAATGGCGCCAGATTGTGGTGACAAAAGGCTTTTCACTGTACCTTTCCAGGCATATGTGACAAAAACTCATAACTGGAGTTTCTCATTCCTGGAACTATTCTTACAAGTCATTTCTGCATGCTCTCCAGGGTATTCTTATCTTTCTGATAATATCTGACCCACAATGAATGTACTCAACACTGGAGTATCCAGAGGCAGGGTGAATAACTCTGGTTGAGAACCTGGAGTTGGCGTGGGAGGCGAGAGCAGGGAGAAGAAGGAGAGAAGCTGGGGCAGGGGGGTGAAGGTGAGAAGGTGGGGGGGGGGTGAGAAGGGGAGAGGCAGGGGCAGGAGGGTGAAGGGGAGAAGGTGGGGCGGGGGGAGTGAAGGGGAGAAGGTGGGGCGGGGGGAGTGAAGGGGAGAAGGTGGGGCAGGGGAGTGAAGGGGAGAAGGTGGGGCGGGGGGAGTGAAGGGGAGAAGGTGGGGCGGGGGGAGTGAAGGGGAGAAGGTGGGGCCGGGGAGTGAAGGGGAGAAGGTGGGGCGGGAGGAGTGAAGGGGAGAAGGTGGGGCGGGAGAGTGAAGGGGAGAAGGTGGGGCGGGGGGAGTGAAGGGAAGAAGGTGGGGCGGGGGGAGTGAAGGGAAGAAGGTGGGGTGGGGGAGTGAAGGGGAGAAGGTGGGGCGGGGGAGTGAAGGGGAGAAGGTGGGGCAGGGGGAGTGAAGGGGAGAAGGTGGGGCGGGGGAGTGAAGGGGAGAAGGTGGGGCGGGGGAGTGAAGGGGAGAAGGTGGGGCAGGGGAGTGAAGGGGAGTAGGTGGGGTGGGGGAGTGAAGGGGAGAAGGTGGGGCGGGGGAGTGAAGGGGAGAAGGTGGGGTGCGGGAGTGAAGGGGAGGAGGTGGAGAGCGGGAGTGAAGGGGAGGAGGTGGAGAGCGGGAGTGAAGGGGAGGAGGTGGAGTGCGGGAGTGAAGGGGAGGAGGTGGAGTGCGGGAGTGAAGGTAGAGCTGGGGGAGTGAAGGGGAGAAGGTGGGGCAGGGGGAGTGGAGGGGAGAAGGTGGGGTGGGGGAATGGAGGGGAGAAGGTGGGGCAGGGAGAGTGGAGGGGAGAAGGTGGGGTGGGGGAATGGAGGGGAGAAGGTGGGGCAGGGAGAGTGGAGGGGAGAAGGTGGGGTGGGGGAATGGAGGGGAGAAGGTGAGGTGGGGGAATGGAGGAGAGAAGTGGGGCAGGGGAATGGAGGGGAGAAGGTGGGGCGGGGGAATGGAGGGGAGAAGATGGGGCAGGGGAATGGAGGGGAGAAGATGGGGCAGGGGAATGGAGGGGAGAAGATGGGGCAGGGGAATGGAGGGGAGAAGATGAGGCGGGGGAATGGAGGGGAAAAGGTGGGGTGGGAGAATGGAGGGGAAAAGGTGGGGTGGGAGAATGGAGGGGAGAAGGTGGGGTGGGGGAATGGAGGGGAGAAGGTAGGGTGGGGGAATGGAGGAGAGAAGGTGGGGTGGGAGAATGGAGGGGAGAAGGTGGGGTGGGAGAATGGAGGGGAGAAGGTGGGGTGGGGGAATGGAGGGGAGAAGATAGGGTGGGGGAATGGAGGAGAGAAGGTGGGGTGGGAGAATGGAGGGGAGAAGGTGGGGCCAGGGAGTGAAGGGGAGAAGGTGGGGTGGGGGAATGGAGGGGAGAAGGTGGGGTGGGGGAATGGAGGGGAGAAGGTGGGGCGGGGGAATGGAGGGGAGAAGGTGGGGCGGGGGAATGGAGGGGAGAAGGTGGGGTGGGAGAATGGAGGGGAGAAGGTGGGGCGGGGGAATGGAGGGGAGAAGGTGGGGTGGGAGAATGGAGGGGAAAAGGTGGGGCGGGGGAATGGAGGGGAGAAGCTGGGGCGGGGGAATGGAGGGGGGAAGATGGGGTAGGGGGAGTGAAGGGGAGAAGGTAGGGTGGGGGGAGTGAAGGGGAGAAGGTAGTGCGGGGAAGTGAAGGGGAGGAGGTGGGGCGGGGCGAGTGAAGGGGAGAATGTGGGGCGGGGGGAGTGAAGGGGAGACGGTAGGGCGGGGGGAGTGAAGGGGAGAATGTGGGGCGGGGGGAGTGAAGAGGAGAAGGTGGGGCAGGGGGTGAAGGGGAGAAGGTGGGGCGGGGAGAGTGAAGGGGAGAAGGTGGGGCGGGGGAGTGAAGGGGAGAAGGTGGGGTGGGGGGAGTGAAGTGGAGAAGGTATGGCGGGGGAGTGAAGGGGAGAAGGTGGGACGGTGGGAACGAAGGGGAGAAGGTTGGGCGGGGGGAGTGAAGGGAAGAAGGTGGGGCAGGGGGAGTGAAGGGGAGAAGGTGAGGCGGGGGAGTGAAGGGGAGAAGGTGGGGCGGGGGAGTGAAGGGGAGAAGGTGGGGCGGGGGGTGTGAAGGGGAGAATGTGGGCCGGGAGGAGTGAAGAGGAGAAGGTGGGGCAGGGGGGTGAAGGGGAGATGGTGGGGTGGGGGAGTGAAGGGGAGAAGGTGGGGTGGGGGGAGTGAAGGGGAGAAGGTGGGGCGGGGGGAGGGTGAAGGGGAGAAGGTGGGACGGTGGGAGCGAAAGGGAGAAGGTAGGGCGGGGGAGTGAAGGGGAGAAGGTGGGGTGGGGGAGTGAAGGGGAGAAGGTGGGGCGGGGGGAGTGAAGGGGAGAAGGTGGGGCAGGGGAGTGAAGGGGAGAAGGTGGGGCAGGGGATTGAAGGGGTGAAGGTGGGGCAGGGGAGTGAAGGGGAGAAGGTAGGGCGGGAGGAGTGAAGGGGAGAAGGTGGGGCGGGGGGAGTGAAGGGGAGAAGGTGGGGCGGGGGAGTGAAGGGGAGAAGGTGGGGTGGGGGGAGTGAAGGGGAGAAGGTGGGGCGGGGGGAGTGAAGGGGAGAAGGTGGGGCGGGGGGAGTGAAGGGGAGAAGGTGGCAGGTGGGTGAAGGGGAGAAGGTGGGGCGGGGGGGTGAAGTGGAGAAGGTGGGGCGGGGGGGAGAAGGTGGGGCAGGGGGGTGAAGGGGAGAAGGTGGGACGGTGGGAGCGAAGGGGAGAATGTGGGGCAGGGCAGTGAAGGGAAGAAGGTGTGGCGGGGGGAGTGAAGGGGTGAAGGTGGGGCGGGGGGGTGAAGGGGTGAAGGTGGGGCGGGGGGAGTGAAGGGGAGAAGGTGGGGCGGGGGGAGTGAAGGGGAGAAGGTGGGGCGGGGGGAGTGAAGGGGAGGTGGGGCGGGGGAGTGAAGGGGAGAAGGTGGGGCGGGGGGGTGAAGGGGAGAAGGTGGGGCGGGGGGGTGAAGGGGAGAAGGTGGGGCGGGGCGGTGAAGGGGAGAAGGTGGGGCAGGGGGATGAAGGGGAGAAGGTGGGGCGGGGGGAGTGAAGGGGAGAAGGTGGGGCAGGGGGGTGAAGGGGAGAAGGTGGGGCAGGGGGGTGAAGGGGAGAAGGTGGGGCGGGGGGAGTGAAGGGGAGAAGGTGGGGCGGGGGGAGTGAAGGGGAGAAGGTGGGGCAGGGGAGTGAAGGGGAGAAGGTGGGGCGAGGGGGTGAAGGTGGGGCGGGGGGGAGAAGGGGTGAAGGTGGGGCGGGGGGAGTGAAGGGGAGAAGGTGGGGCGGGGGGAGTGAAGGGGAGAAGGTGGGGCGGGGGGAGTGAAGGGGAGAAGGTGGGGCGGGGGGAGTGAAGGGGAGAAGGTGGGGCGGGGGGAGTGAAGGGGAGAAGGTGGGGCGGGGGGAGTGAAGGGGAGAAGGTGGGGCGGGGGGAGTGAAGGGGAGAAGGTGGGGCGGGGGGGTGAAGGGGAGAAGGTGAGGCGGGGGGAGTGAAGGGGAGAAGGTGGGGCAGGGGGAGTGAAGGGGAGAAGGTGGGGCGGGGTGAGTGAAGGGGAGAAGGTTGGGCGGGGCAGTGAAGGGGAGAAGGTGGGGCGGGGGGTGAAGGGGAGAAGGTGGGGCGGAGGGAGTGAAGGGGAGAAGGTGGGGCAGGGGGGTGAAGGGGAGAAGGTGGGGCAGGGGGGTGAAGGGGAGCAGGTGGGGCGGGGGGAGTGAAGGGGAGAAGGTGGGGCAGGGGGGTGAAGGGGAGAAGGTGGGACGGTGGGAGCGAAGGGGAGAAGGTGGGGCAGGGGAGTGAAGGGGAGAAGGTAGGGCGGGGGAGTGAAGGGAAGAAGGTGTGGCAGGGGACTGAAGGGGAGAAGGTGGGGCGGGGAGAGTGAAGGGGAGAAGGTGGGGCAGGGGGAGTGAAGGGGAGAAGGTGGGGTGGGGGGAGTGAAGGGGAGAAGGTGGGGCGGGGGAGTGAAGGGGAGAAGGTGGGGCGGGGGAGTGAAGGGGAGAAGGTGGGGCGGGGGGAGTGAAGGGGAGAAGGTGGCAGGGGGGTGAAGGGGAGAAGGTGGGGCGGGGGGGGTGAAGGGGAGAAGGTGGGGCGGGGGGAGTGAAGGGGAGAAGGTGGGGCAGGGGGGTGAAGAGGAGAAGGTGGGACGGTGGGAGCGAAGGGGAGAATGTGGGGCAGGGGAGTGAAGGGAAGGTGTGGCGGGGGGAGTGAAGGGGAGAAGGTGGGGCGCGGGGAGTGAAGGGTAGAAGGTGGGGCGGGGGGAGTGAAGGGGAGATGGTGGGGCGCGGGGAGTGAAGGGTAGAAGGTGGGCGGGGGGAGTGAAGGGTAGAAGGTGGGGCGGGGGGAGTGAAGGGTAGAAGGTGGGGCGGGGGGAGTGAAGGGTAGAAGGTGGGGCGGGGGGAGTGAAGGGTAGAAGGTGGGGCGGGGGGAGTGAAGGGTAGAAGGTGGGGCGGGGGGGTGAAGGTGGGGCGGGGGGAGTGAAGGGTAGAAGGTGGGGCGGGGGGGTGAAGGGGAGAAGGTGGGGCGGGGGAGTGAAGGGGAGAAGGTGGGGCGGGGCAGTGAAGGGGAGAAGGTGGGGCAGGGGGGTGAAGGGGAGAAGGTGAGGCAGGGGGAGTGAAGGGGAGAAGGTGGGGCAGGGGGGTGAAGGGGAGAAGGTGGGGCGGGGGGAGTGAAGGGGAGAAGGTGGGGCGGGGGGAGTGAAGGGGAGAAGGTGGGGCAGGGGGGTGAAGGGGAGAAGGTGGGGCAGGGGGAGTGAAGGGGAGAAGGTGGGGCGGGGGGAGTGAAGGGGAGAAGGTGGGGCGGGGGGAGTGAAGGGGAGAAGGTGGGGCGGGGGAGTGAAGGGGAGAAGGTGGGGCGGGGGAGTGAAGGGGAGAAGGTGGGGCGGGGGAGTGAAGGGGAGAAGGTGGGGCGGGGGGAATGAAGTGGAGGAGGTGGGGCGGGGGAGTGAAGGGGAGAAGGTGGGGCGGGGGGAGTGAAGTGGAGGAGGTTGGGTGGGGGGAGTGAAGGGGAGAAGGTGGGGCAGGGGGAGTGAAGTGGTGAAGATGGGGCGGGGGAGTGAGGGGGAGTAGTTGGGGAGGCAGAGTGAGGGGGAGAAGGTGTGGCGGGGGGAGTGAAGGGGAGAATGTGGCGGGGGGAGTGAAGGGGAGAATGTGGAGGGCTTGATGGGGAGAAAATAGGGATGGGGGTGAAGGGGAGAAAATAGGGATGGGGGTGAAGGGGAGAAAATAGGGATGGGGGTGAAGGGGAGAAGGTAGGGAGGGGGATGAAGGGGAGAAGGTGGGGCAGGGTGAGTGAAGGGGAGAAGGTGGGGAGGCGGAGTGAGGGGGAGTAGTTGGGGAGGCAGAGTGAGGGGGAGAAGGTAGGGCGGGGGGAGTGAAGGGGCGAGGCCTGGGCATGGGATAAAGACGCTGGGTGATGGCAACATTCTGGTGGCATTGTTGCTATTCAATCCTGAGTTTCTGGCGATGTTCTGGGGACCCAGGTTTAAATCCCTTCACGGCAAATGGTGGAATTTAAAATCAATCCAATCTGAATTTAAGAGTTTAACAATGACCATGAAACCATTGCTAAATGCCTCAACAACCCATCTGGTTGATTAATGTCCTTCAGGGAAGGAAACTACCATCCTTAGCTGGTCTGGACTAGCTGTAAATCCAGACCTACAACAATGTGGTTGACTCTAAACCACCCTCTGGACAATTAGGGATGGACAATAAATGCCGGCCTCACCAGTGACACTCACATCCTGTGAATAAATTTACAAAACGGTGCTGAAATTTGGGGAGGGAAGTTGGGGAGGGAAATGCTGCTGATGTCTCCAGGGTAGAAGTGGGACTTTGGAAGCAGTAATGGGGGAGGGGGCATACGCACAAACAACCCAACCCACAATTCTGACACTACTAGCTTGCACCCAAACACCCTAAAGACTGCGAGATATATCCACACAGAAACCTACCACTGTTCAGCCAATCACAGGAAGAAAGCCTGCAGGATCATAAGAAATTCTGGAACAGAACATGCCCTGAAAAGGCCCGATCTGGAATGAAGGGCCAGATTACAGGACTGTCCAATGGTCCTGCAAAGTCCAGGACTGCTGGTTACCTTGACCCCTGGGGTAGAGAATTCCAAAGATTCACAACCCTTTAATGAAGCAATTTCTCCTCTTCTCAGTCCAAAATGGCCACCCCCTTATCCTATGACTGTGCCCCTCCCCCTGTGTTCTAGATTCCCCAGCTAAGGGGAAATACCCTCTCACTATCAAACCTGTCAAAACCTTTCAGACTTGTCTGGTTCAATTAACTCATATCTCATTCTTCTAAATTCCACAGAATATAGCCAGAGCCTACTCAAACTTTCCTCATAGGACTAATCCTCTTAATTCAGAAAGCAGTCATAGAGTCGAGTGCACAGTTTCACATCCATATGGCTTCTGTTCAATGAAATGCTTGGCACGCATTGTGTTGCTGGGAGCTTTGATTTGCAAAAAAATAGTTGTCATTGGAACTCCAATACTCCAGTACCATGGGAGTTTGTGAACCTAGTCTAAATCATCTCTCGGCATGGAACGTGAAATAACTCCACAGAAGCTGATATCCCGTCACCAAGTCACTCTTCATTTACACATGGAGAGACCTTGACACTGATCCAGCTCCCTCAGAGCCAGCTCTCAGAGCAACAGAATCTCTAACCCTCCTGTCTTTTTTTCCCCATATTTTAAAGCATTTTTAATGTGGTGCAATGGATACATGTTGATTGAAGAGTGGGTTCGAGAAAATACAAAATACAGTTGCATTAGTCCAGATCTTTTGGTTTCCGGCTGGTTGGAAACTGAATATACCCATAATCGGATCATTCAGAGATCCTGACTCACTGACTCTGTGGGAGTTACCTAGGAAGTTTAAACTTCCCCAGCTGGCTGGGACCCTTGAAAAGGTGATGGTGAGCCATATTCTTCAACCACAGCAGTTTACATGGTGTAGCTACTTCCACTCTATTTATGATATATTACAAGGTTACTCCACAGTCAGACTAACTATTAGGTTTCAACTCCTATTGTTACAGAGAACCCTCCTGTGTATATCTGTCAGCCGGGGCTCCCTGATTGGGGCTGTTAATCTGGTCCAATCAGGGAACACATATTCCATAAGGTCCATCTGACTGACCTTGTTACAATCACGACAGATGACACCAGCCAGAGTTGATTGGCTCCTCATTGGAAAGGCTAGAAATCTAAAAGAAATCACATTAGAATCCTCCAGGATGGCTGTCTCACATCCCCTAGAGACTAGCAACAGAATGGCATCATCAATTAGTCAATACCGCTAGTGATGACAGGTTGGTGAAACAACAGAGGAAAACAGAAGAAAATAGGAAAGGATCTTTTAACATGGTACTGGTGGAATATTATTCTACAGCTGCTTGAACTACCACATAGGTCTTCTTCCGATTCAAACTTTTGGATGATGCTTTGCTGTGAATCTTGCAAACCAGAAAATACAAGGCTGAGTCCACTGCTTTTCGTCATTTGTATAAATGATTTGGATGTGGGCATAAGAGGTAAGTTTGCAGTTGACACCAAAATTGGAGGTGTGGTGGACAGCGAAGAAGGTTACCTCAGATTCTACAGGATCTTGACCAGATGGGCCAATGGGCTGAGAAGTGGCAGATGGAGTTTAATTCAGATAAATGCGAGGTGCTGCAGTTTAGGAAAGCAAATCTTCGCAGGACTTATACACTTAATGGTAAGGTCCTCGGGAGTGTTGCTGAACAAAGAGACCTTGGAGTGCAGGTTCATAGCTTCTTGAAAGTGGAGTCGCAGGTAGATAGGGTAGTGAAGAAGGCATTTGGTATGCTTTGATTGGTCAGAGTATTGAGTACAGCAGTTGGGAGGTCATATTGAGGCTGTACAGGACATTGGTTAGGCCACTGTTGGAATATTGCATGTAATTCTGGTCTCCTTCCTATCGGAAGGATGTTGTGAAGCTTGAAAGGGTTCAGAAAAGATTTACAATGATGTTGCCAGGGTTGGAGGATGAACAGGCTGGGGCTATTTTCCCTGGAGCCCGAGGGGTGACCTTATAGAGGTTTACAAAATCATGAGGGGCATGGATAGGATAAATAGACAAAGTCTCTACCCAGAGTCCAGAACTAGAGGGCATAGGTTTAGGGCAAGAGGGGAAAGATATAAAAGAGACCTAAGGGGCAACTTTTTCACGCAGAGGGTGGTACGTGTATGGAATGAGCTGCCAGAGGAAGTGGTGGAGGCTGGTACAATTGCAACATTTAAAAGGCATTTGGATGGATATATGAATAGGAAGGGTTTGGAGGGATATGGGCCGGGTGCTGGCAGGTGGGACTAGATTGTGTTGGGATATCTGGTCAGCATGGATGGGTTGGACCGAAGGGTCTGATTCTGTGCTGTCCATCTCTATGACCCTATGACAAGGGGTAAAAATTGGAGCTTATCCAAGTTCCCAGAAGCTACACGTTCCACCATATTGAGTCCAGCATCATTTTCATAATCGTCATGCTTCCCAACCAATGTAGAGCATACAGATTTTAAACTGTTCAAAGACATCCCCCGTGACTGGTCAGAGAGTTCATTAAAACTGTGCAAGGAAAACTTGTGGCGCTATGCTATTTTTACATCTAGAATCTACATGAAAGAAACAAAATGAGAGCTTTTACTTCTGGGCTTGTCAAAACTTGCAAACTGCGGCTGTAAATCCAGAGTTGTGCCAGTAATTCGACTGCTTGCGATGAAACCAAAGTAAATCAAAAAGCTCTATGAACATAAAAATCATAAGCAGAAATAGGTCATTCAGCCTTTCACACCTGCTTCATCATTCAATACGATCATAACGGAGTTGTTTGCATTTCAAATCCTACATTCCCAGCTACCCCTCATCATCTTTGATTCCCTGCCTAACAAGAATCTAACTACCTTCACCTTCAAACTATTCAATGACCCTGCCTCCACTGCCTTTTGAGGCAGAGATTTCCAAAGTTGCACAACTCTCAGAGAGAAACAAAAATCCTCCTCATCTCTGTCCTAAAAGGGCAGCCCCTAATTTTAAAAGTGTCACCCTAGTTCTGGACAACAGGAAGCATCCTTTCCAGATACACTTTGTTAAGACCATTCAGGATCTTATTAACTTCAATCAAGTCTCCCCTCAGTCTTCTAAACTCCAGTAGAAACAAATCCAGCCTGTCAATCTTTCCTCCTAAGATCATCATTTCCCCATCATTCCAGGTATGAATCCAGTAAAACCTCTCTGAACTGCCTCCAATGCATTTACAGGACAACCACTGTATCAATGGGTCCGGTTACCATGCTTTCAGTTACCCACTGTTTACCGCAGCCCAAACATACTACATGGAACAGTCCAGAACCAGGGACCGGGGGCTGCCGGGGAGGTACATTTCCCACTGAAATGAATGGGTTCGCTACTATCCGTGGTTTCGGGCATCCGCTGTAGGTCTTGGAACATATCCCCTGCAGGTACAGGTGGACTACTGTACATCCTTCCTGGACTGGCTCTGCTGTTTATTCACCCACTGATTGCACAAGCTTAGTTTAAACAGGATCCCTGCCTAGGCCAAAATAAACTTATTTTTTAAAAGAAGTCAATTTCACCAAGCTTTCTTGAATTAACAAAAACGGTAAGTTTATTAATGACTAAACATGAGCAGAAGTAGTAATGCAATACAGGGAGAATTTTAATAAGAAGTGATAATGGGGGAATGACCAGCCCACTCTCAGCAGAAAGCCATGCCTTGCAGATGTATCTGCATCACCTTCCAGGAATATAGAAAAAACAACAGTTTAAAACTGACTACAACTCTAGTCCGTGTATGTTATTGGCTGGACACACTAGTGTGTGGACTAGAATATTGTGAGGCTCCAGTTTTGAAAACAGCCATTTTAAGCACTCCTGCACTGCGAGTAAAACATCTTCAAAGAGGAAGAAGAACACCTATACAAGGTATTCGCAAAAAACGGATATCCTCGCAATTTCATCAACAGATGCCTAAGGGAAAGACAACAGAACGAGGACATGCCGCAACCCAAAGGACTAGCCACACTACCATACATCAAGAACATCTCTGAAATAACAGCCAGACTACTGTGACCACTAGGACTTATAACAGCACACAAACCAACAGCCACTCTCAAACAACAACTCACCAAAACGAAGGACCCGATACCCAGCATGAGCAAAACTAATGTAGTGTACAAAATCCCATGCAAGGACTGCACAAAACACTATATAGGACAAACAGGAAGACAGCTAATGATCCGCATCCACGAACATCAACTAGCCACGAAACGACACGACCAGCTATCCCTAGTAGCCACACACGCAGACGACAAGCAACATGAATTTGACTGGGACAACACTACCATTATAGGGCAAGCGAAACAAAGAACAGCCAGGGAATTCCTAGAAGCATGGCACTCATCCACAAACTCCATCAACAAACACATCGACCTGGACCCAATATACCGGCCACTACAGCGGACAGCTGAAACTGACAACCGGAAGCGGCAGGGACAGGCCACTATAAATGCCGGAGAAAACACCACAGAAGCGCTTCACAGGAGGCTCCCAAGCACTGAGGATGTCACCTAGACGGGGACGAAACGTTTGCAACAAAAACTTCCAGCTCGGCGAACAGAACCACAGCATCTTCTCTCTCACTCTGAATGCTGGAATTCATTCACTATCAAAAGGAATCAGAATAACAGAATTTTAACCAACCTGCAATCCAAAATCAACTGCACTACTGCCAGCTTCAACACAATCAGTACCATCCAATAACAGCTGCAACATCTTTGTTCATGTTGAACAGTTCACAATTCGATTTTTTTAACTTTTATCTTTTTGGACTCAACACTTGTGTGCATGTGTGTTGAATTACCATTTCTTCTCATGTTTAATAATTAATAAACTCTTTATTTTAGTTAATTTAAGAATGTCTGGCTAAATTGGCTCTTTTTAAATCAGAAAGATATCCACAAGGTAAGGGATCCTGTTTAAATGATCTTTTTTGCAACCAATCAAGGGGAACAGGTGAATAACCAAAGATGAGTCACTGCGTCTCTCCTTACTTGGGAGTTTGAAAATTTGGGGTATCCCACGTGGAACCATAGCAAATTGGCGAACCTTGATCACAGACTGGTCAGAACACTGAGATATTCATTGATCTGTAGGGAAGCCTATAACCTAATCTCAAAAACGGGTTCTTCAGCTCTCTTCCCCATGGGAAAATGAAACACGTGAACCTTGCATTCGGACAGAAATGCTAGTGAGTTATTTTTGATCTCAACTTCCTTTCATCTTAGAAGTCAAGTGGCACGGTGGCTCAGTGGTTAGCACTGCTGCCTCACAGCGCCAGGGAGCCGAGTTCGATCCCAGCCCTGGGGCAACTGTCTGTGTGGAGTTTTCATGTTCTCCCAGTGTCTGCGTGGGTTTCCTCCGGGTGCTCTGGTTTCCTCCCACAATCCAAAGATGTGCAGGTTAGGTGAACTGCCATGCTAAATTGCCCATAGTGTTCAGGGATGTGTAGGTTGGGTTCATTAGTTAGGGGTAAATGTAGGGAAATGGGTCTGAGTGGGTTATTCTTTGAAGGGTCGGTGTGGACTTGTTGGGCCAAATGGCTTGTTTCCACACTGTAGGGATTCTAAGATAATTTAGCACTGCTGTTCATAAGCTGGTACTATCCTGAGATTTTGGGAGACTCATATTCTACCTGTGGCAAAGTCAGGAACTACCATTACCTCCAAGCATAAACACCTTACAGTAAGTGCCGGTAACCTTTTTCATGCTCAATGACAATTCATTTTTGAAGCCCTTCTGGTAATGTCCCTACCTCTGTGCCATGAGGCCTGGGTCCAAGTCCTACCTGCTCCAGAGGTATGTCATAACATTTCTGAACAGAATGATGAGAAAATATCTAAATATCTTGCAGTTTCTTTACAGTAAAGCAACCAAAATGCTCTCTTGATCTCTGTCAAACAATCCAGGCTTACTATCAGGCAGACTACAGAGCATGTCACATGATCCTCTGCATTTACCCTCAATTTAAAGCTACAATCCCAAAATATAAAGAAACGTATCAACCTTGTCATTGTAACATGGGCAAAATGCACTAAGCTGAGAAAATTGCATCCTCTAGGACAGCAATACCTTTTCTCTCCTGGCCCTAAGCTCTGTAATTCCTTCTCTATGCTTCTCTACCTCTCTTCCCATGGGGGTTGGTTAGCTCAGTTGGCCAAATGGCTGGTTTGTGATACAGAGTGACAACAACAGTGGGGGCAGCATGGTGGCTCAGTGGTTAGCACTGCTGTCTCACAGCACCAGGGACCCAGGTTCGATTCCAGCCTCGGGCAACTCTCTGTGTGGAGTTTCCACATTCTCCCAGTGTCTGCGTGGGTTTCCTCTGGGTGCTCCAGTTTCCTCCCACTGTCCAAAGATGTGCAGGGAAAGTGAATTGGCTGTGCTAAATTGCCCGTAGTGTTAGATGCATTAGTCAGAGGGAGATGGGTCTGGGTGGGTTACTCTTCGGTGGGTCGGTGTGGACTTGTTGGGCCGAAGGGCTGTTTCCACACTGTAGGGATCAATTCCTATACCAGCTGAGATCATCATGCCTTCTTGACCGCACCACTTACCTGAGGCATGGTGACCCTCGGGTTAAAATCACCGCCTGTTGTCTCTCTAATGGAACAGCAGTCCTCTGAGACTTTGGCAACTTTACTTTACCTCTCTTTCCTCCTTCCAGACAATCTTTAAAACCTACCTATTTGATCAAGATTCTTGTCATCTGCCCTAATATGTGGCTTGGTGTCACACTTTCTTTGACAATGCTCCTGTGAAGCACTTTGGAAGGCTCTACATCAATATAATATTGCTGTTGACGTAAATAGATATAATGTATCAAGTTTTAATACATACAAACAAGGAGCAGGAACAGGCTACTCAGCCCCTTTGAGCCTGCTCTGGCGTCCAATAAGATGAGGTTGATCTAATTGTAACTTTAAATCCACATTCCCTCCCTACCTACTCCTGATAACTTCCCGACTCCTTGTTTTACAAAAATCTATCTACCTTTGCTTAAAAAAAAATTCAAGGACTCTGCTTCCACCACCTTTTGACGAAGAGTTCAAAGGACATACTACTCGATGAGAGAATAAAATTTGCCTTATCGCTGTTTTAAATGGAAAACCCTGACATTTAGATAGCGACGCTGAAAATGTGTTGCTGGAAAAGCACAGGTCAGGCAGCATCCAAGGAACAGGAGAATTGACATTTCGGGCATAAGCCCTTCTTCAGGAATGAGGAAAGTGTGTCCAGCAGGCTAAGATAAAAGGTAGGGAGGAGGGACTTGGCAGAGGGGCGTTGGAAATGCGATAGGTGGAGGGAGGTCAAGGTGAGGGTGATAGGCCGGAGTGGGGTGGGGGCGGAGAGGTCAGGAAGAAGATTGCAGGTTAGGAAGGCGGTGCTGAGTTCGAGGGATTTGACTGAGACAAGGTGGGGGGTGGGGAAATGAGGAAACTGGAGAAATCTGAGTTCATCCCTTGTGGTTGGAGGGTTCCTCGGCGGAAGATGAGGCGCTCTTCCTCCAACCGTCGTGTTGCTATGGTCCATCCCTTGTGGTTGGAGGGTTCCTAGGCGGAAGATGAGGCGCTCTTCCTCCAACCGTCGTGTTGCTATGGTCCATCCCTTGTGGTTGGAGGGTTCCTAGGCGGAAGATGAGGCGCTCTTCCTCCAACCGTCCTATTTAGATAGCGACCCCTGGTTCTAGATTCTTCCACAAGTGCACAGTGCCAGATCATCTTTCATAAGGGAAAGTGTTGGTTTAGATTAGATTACAGTATGGAAACAGGCCCCTCAGCCCAACAAATCCACACCAACCCTCTGAAAAGTAACCCACCCAGACCCATTTCCCAACATTTACACCTGTCATACTATGGGGCAATTTAGCATGGTCAATTCACCTGACCTGCACATCTTTGGACTGTGGGAGGAAACTGGAGCACCTGGAGGAAACCCACGCAGACACGGGGAGAACGTGCAAACTCCACACAGACAGTCGCCAGAGGCTGGAATCGAACCTGGGACCTTGGCAGCAGCGCTAACCACTGAGCCACCGTGCTGCCCATGGTGTAGTGATAATGTCACTGTACAAGTAATCGAGGACTCCAGGCTATTGTTCTGAGGACATGGCTTCGAATCCCACCAGATGGTGAAGTATGAATTCAGTAAAAATGTGGAATAAAAAGACAGCCAATGGCAATCCTGTAACCACTATCGAATAAAAACCCATCTGCTTCACTAATGCTTTACCTGGTCTGGCCCAATAGTGACCGGAGCAGTGTAGCTGACAATGCTGGCGCTGCCAGTAATGCCCACACTCCACCAGTGGGGGGGAAGGTGGGATTGAGCTGCCAACTCTGAATGACGGAGAGACAGAAGTCGCGCCTACGCGTGACGGTTTAAATAGCTGCTCTCGCGGGGTTTGGAGCTTGTAAGAGTGACGTACTTTGCAGCGAGGAGTGGGCGGTGAGTGAATTTGTTGGAGTTAAGGGAAGAGGAAAATAAAAGTATTCTTGTAAATCGTCTTTTACCCTGAGCCGAGTTAGACGATGGTGTAGATAGGCTCAGCCTTCTTGCTAATCCTCTTCCCTCACACAGTTGCTTGGATTCGAGGCTGTCGAATGAACAGGTTGCCAGCGGCCTGATCTGAAAGGCTCTTCCCCGGAAGAGAGTTGTTCCTGTTCCCGTCTTTGCGACGCTCGTTCCCTGCATCTCTCTTAACCCCTTCACGGCTCCATCTTGTGATCGTTTCTGGACGCACTCGGGCTTGCTTTTTTTTAAAAAGTCGTCTCTCACTTAGTGATGAGTTACCAGTCTTTGCAAGGCTTAAAATATAAAAGTTTTTTAAATTAAGAAATGCCTGTTTTTCTCTCAGGCAGGAGGCTGGGAGAACACAGCAAGCCAGGTAGCATTAGGAGGTGGAGAAGTCGATGTCTCGGGACTGGGGATGGGGGGGAAGCTGTAGGTAAAGTTGGGGGAGGTGCAGAGAAGTGATGAACGCACGTAGAGAGTATAGCCTGGAGACAAAAGAAAACTTTAGATGCTGGGTTCTAAAGTAGACAACCAGGAGGCTGGAAGGAGGCAGCATCAGGTGGTGGGGAAATTGACGTCTCGGGTATAACCCCTCTCTGCTCGCGACTGCTATCCGTCTCGGTGCTTCCTGCACTAAAGTTTTAATGACCGTCCTGTTAAGAGGTGCAATAGGAACGCCCATTGAACAGTGTTTGCACTTTCATTTTGCACTGGAATTTTAAGATGAGGTAAAAGTTTTTGTGTAAGTTATTTTGTGCCATTGCTGCTTGTTACTGGGCATTGGCTGGTACTGTACCTTGTCCTTGTTTGCAAAGTGATATTGTAGTTTTGTTTTGTAAACACTCCAAGTTGGGGTGCTCACATTTCTTTTTGCATGTGAGCAACTCTCAGCTGCTTCCCACAGAGTTGATACTGACGGATGTGATTTCTTTTCAAGCCCCTCAGCACCAGGGTCCTAGATTCTATTCCATCCTCTGGTGACTGTGCAAACTCCACACAGACACATTCTCACCGTGTCTGCGTGGGTTTCCTCTGGGTGCTCAAGTTTCCTCGCACAATCCAAAGATGTGCAGGCCAGGTGAATTTGCCATGTTAAATTGCCCATAGTGTTAGGTGCGTTAGTCAGAGGGGAGTGGCTTGCTCTTTGGAGGGTTGGTGTAGACTTGTTGGGCCGAAGGGCCTGTTTCCACACTGTAGGGAATCTAATCTAATCTTTAAAGTTCAAACTGAGGCCACTAGGTCAGTGGTGGCCCTTGACATCAAGGCTGCATTTGACGGAGTGTGGCATTGAGGGCTCTAGCAAAACTGGAATTAGTGAGTATGGTATTAGGGAGCAGGTCTGTGCTGGTTGGAGTAATACCTGGCAGATAGGAAGATAGTTAGTTGTTTATTTCCAGGATGTCCTCAGCAGGAGTTCCTCAGGATAGTATCCTTTGTCCAACCATCTTCAGCTGTTTCATCAATTCTTCCCTTCATGGGTCAGAAGTAGGGATGTTTGCCAATGATGGTACAAATTTCAGCACCGTTTGACTGCTTCAGTAGCAGAGGATTGACAATGTTCAAATGCAACAAGGTCTGGACAATATCCAGACTTGGGCTGAGAAGTGGCAAGTAAGAGTCATGCCACAAATGCCAGACAATGACCATCTCCAATAAGAGACCATCTAATCACTGTCCCTTGACATTCAATGATGGGGAGGTGATGGTCTAGTGTATTAGGCCATGGGAGTATTAATCCAGAGACTTAAGTAATGTTCTGGGGGCACTAGTTCAAATCCTGTCCTTGCAGATGGTGGAAATTAAGTCCAGTAAAAGTTTAGAATTAATCAATGATTTCATGATATTTGAAAAGCCCATTGCTATCCTCACATACTCTGGCCTACGTGTGACTCTAGACCCACAGCATTGTAGTTGTCGTCTTGACTGCCCTTGGGGCAATTAAGGATGGTAATAAATGCTGGCCTACCAATTAATCAAAACTCAACTGGGCTCTCTGCATAAACAGTGGCAACAAGAACAGGTCAGAGGCTAGGAATACTGTAGAACTCACCACCTGACTCACTTGCCTGGATGGGTGCAGCTCTAAGTCAGAGTCGAGTGTGTGTTGCTGGAAAAGCACAGCAGGTCAGGCAGCATCCGAGGAGCAGGAAAATCAACGTTTCAGGCTAGAACCCTTCGTCAGGAATGAGGCTGGGAGCCTTGGGGGTGGAGAGATAAATGGGGGTTGGGGAGAAGGTGGCTTAGAGTGCAATAGGGGGATGGAGGTAGGGGTAAAGGTGATAGGTTGGAGAGGACTTGAGGAGGACTCTGAGATCTTTGTAGAGAGAGGAGGAGAACTTGGAGAGAGAGCCTACCTTGAAGTTCTTCTCTACAAAGACCTGAGTTCTCCCTCACTGTACTCCCCAAGTCCTGTCCTCTGCTGCTCCACCCTCCTCTCTGACCTATCACCTTTATCCCCACCTCTATCTACCTATTGCACTCTTAGCTAACTTCTCCCCAGCCCCACCTCCCTCCCTCTTATCTCTCCACCTCTGAGGTTCTCTGCCTCATGCCTGATGAAAGGCTCTGGCCTGAAACATCGATTCTCCTACTCCTTGGATGCTGACTGACCTGTTGTGCTTTTCTAGCAACGCATTCTACTCTGACCTGCAGACCTCACTTTCTCCTTGTAGCTCTAACATCACTAAGCTGGACAAAACAGCCTGTTTGATTGGCACCATCTCCACTGTGGCTGTATATGCTGCAGCTACTCAATCTACAAATGCAGAAATTCACCAAAGATCCTTCAACAGCACCTTCCAATGCATAACCACTTCCATCTAGAAGGACATGGGCAGCAGATGTATGGCAGTGCCTCTACGCCACTCAACATCCTGACTTGGAAATATGTTTCCTTCCTTTACTGTCAGAATCTATATTCTGGAATTCCCTGCAGGGTATTTTGGCTCACCCATAGCATGTGGACTGCAGTGGTGAGAATAAGCAGCTTAGCACTAATTTCTCAGGGGTGGCTCAGGTTGGGTAATAAAGTGTTGGCGAGCCAGTGACACCCACATTTCGAATGAAAGAAGAAAAGATTTACAAGGGTGTTGGCAGGGTTGGAGGATTTGAGCTATCGGGAGAGGTTGAACAGGCTCTGGCTGTTTTGCCTGGAGCCTCGGAGGCTGAGGGGTGAGCTTATAGAAGTTTATAAAATCATGAGTGGCATGGATAGGATAAATACAGTCTTTTCCCTGGCATAGGGAGTCCAGGACTAGAGGGCAGAGGTTTAGGGTGAGGTGGAAAGATATATAAGGGACCTAATGGGCAACTTTTTTTCAGAGGGTGGCATGTGTATGGAATGAACTGCCAGAGGAAGTGGTGGAGGCTGGTACAATTGCAACATTTAAAAGGCGTTTGGAGGGATATGGGCCAGGTGCTGGCAGGTGCGACTAGATTGTGTTGGGCTATCTGGTTGGTATAGAAGAATTGGACCGAGGGGTCTGTTTCCATGCTGTATATCTCTGTAACTGAGTTTATTTAATGTAGCTGCTCCTTGGTGATTTAAGTTGATAAGAAATTGAATTTAAGTATTCCACAGTGAAACTGTTTGAAGCAGTTAGGTCGTATTGCTTCAGAGGAGAATTTGCTGCTTTGAGGCCGCTAGTTTGAAAGCTGTTGTTTGTATTGGAGTTGGGAGTTTTAATTGTTTCACTTGGAAGGGTTATTAGATTTTTAAAGGCTATGGTGAATTGCTTCATGAAAGGTCCTTTGATGATACTTCTGCCTTCTAATTGCAGACTACCATTCGGTGTGACAAACTTAAATGTCTGATCACTGACCATGAATATTTAGTGATATTTCATTTTTACTGTCTGCAAACTCTTACATTTCAGTTGGAACATCACTGGCTGACTGTAAACTGGAGATGGTTATCTTACAGCAATATTTGCTCCACCATGAGTTATGATTTTGAGTGGGTGCTGAATGTCATGACCAGACAGTGACTCCAATGCAGTGTTTGTGAGATCCTGTTATGTTCTAATGTAAGCTGGGTGTGGTATTCAAGTGTCTAATGGGCATTTATTACAAATTGTGTACAAACACTGTATTCCTCAGGTACGGAGGTGTTGAGGGTAATGCTAACCTATTAAGTTGCAACAGAGCAGCATGGTTCCACTTGGTTAATGTGCCTTGTGATCTAATAAGTAGATTGAGTTGTTTGTACCCTTCTGTTCACATGTTATGACAGTGATATTATGAGTATGTCTCTTAAATGTATACTGAACATGGTGAAAGTCATCCCAATTGACTAGAAAGAAGTGCAAACCAGCTATTGTGGTATGTTTTTGCATATAGAATTAAATTCTTTGCCTGATACTTCCCAAAGCACAGTGCACTATATTCTAGACTGGGTGCAGTTGCCTATCTGATGAGATGGAAAATTGCAGTGATCTGCTTAATGAAGTTTTATGGAATGCATGTCCAAACTGTTCGATCAATAAACATTAGATACCATAGTTTGTGCTCCTGTTACTTGAATTTTTCACTTGTGTTCTCTCTGCTTTTATTTTTCAGATTGTTTGTTTGATCATTATTCAAGAGCAGGAGTGTAGGGTTGTACACATCTGCCAAAGATTATTGTAAGGAGCACTAAATACACATGGGAAGTGTTTTGTAAATAATGCAAATCCTCTGGGGAGCAGTGGAATCTCAAGTGAATGTTGTAGCACCTGTTCAAGGCATGGCAAGCTTTTGAAATGAAGTGATTGTTGAATACAGAACTGGCTCAAAGGTAGAAGATAGAGGGTGGTGGTGGAGGGCTATTTTTCAGACTGGAGGCCTGTGACCAGTGGAGTGCCACAAGGATTGGTGCTGGGTCCTTGCTTTTGTCACGTACATAAATGATTTGGATGTGAGCATAAGAGGTACAGTTAGTAAGTTTACAGATGACACCAAAATTGGAGGTGGAGTGGATAGTGAAGAGGGTTACCTCAGATTACAACGAGATCTTGACCAGCTGGGCCAGTGGGTTGAGAAGTGGCAGATGGAGTTTAATTCAGATAAATGTGAGGTGCTGCATTTTGGGAAAGCAAATCTTAGCAGGACTTATACACTTAATGGTAAGGTCCTAGGGAGTGTTGCTGAATAAAGAGACCTTAGGGTGCAGGTTCATAGCTCCTTGAAAGTGGAGTCGCAGGTAGATAGGGTAGTGACGAAGGCGTTTGGTATGCTTTCCTTTATTGGTCAGAGTATTGAGTACAGGCGTTGGGTGGTCATGTTGCGGCTGTACAGGACATT
The DNA here is from genome assembly GCF_037043375.1 of Chiloscyllium plagiosum. NCBI lineage: Eukaryota > Metazoa > Chordata > Chondrichthyes > Orectolobiformes > Hemiscylliidae > Chiloscyllium > Chiloscyllium plagiosum. Next base: position 18,840,961 of record NW_028270191.1, on the reverse strand, counting down.
GGTTAGGCCACTGTTGGAATATTGGGTGCAATTCTGGTCTCCTTCCTTTTGGAAAGATGTTGTGAAACTTGAAAGGGTTCAGAAAAGATTTACAAGAATGTTGCCAGGGTTGGAGGATTTGAGCTACAGGGAGAGGCTGAACAGGCTGGGGCTGTTTTCCCTGGAGTGTTGGAGGCTGAGGGGTGACCTTAGAGGTTTATAAAATCATGAGGGGCATGGATAGGATAAATAGACAAAGTCATTTCCTGGTGTCAGGGAGTCCAGAACTAGAGGGCATAGGTTTAGGGTGAGAGGGGAAAGATATAAAAGAGACCCAAGGGGCAACTTTTTCACGCCGAGGGTGGTACATGTATGGAATGAGCTGCCAGAGGAAGTGGTGGAGGCTGGTACAATTGCAACATTTAAAAGGCATTTGGATGGATATATGAATAGGAAGGGTTTGGAGGTACTTGGATGGGTAGGAAAGATTTGGAGGGATATGGGTCTGGTTCTGGCAGGTGGGACTAGATTGGGTTCCGATATCTGGTCGGCATGGACGGGTGGACCGAAGGGTCTGTTTCCATGCTGTACATCTGACTCTGTGACTAGATGGAAAGAATGTTTAGCAAACTTGATGAGAAACTGTTTTGGGGTGGGGCAGGGGGAGTGGTTGCAATTGTCGCTTCCCTTGACCGGTCCTGGAATCGAGGAAACCGAATGTGGTGAAGTACAATATCACGGCATGGTCGAAACGTAGAAATGATAAAGCCGAGAAGGGGTTATTTGGCCTATATCATCCATGCTGGCCCAAATGCTCTTTCTAATCCTATCTTCCTGCACATGATCTATAGTCCTGCAGATCTAGCTTCTCCTTTTAAGGAGTTTTAAGGGTCTCTGCCTCCACCAACACAAGCAGCGAATTCAAGAAACCTCACCTTTCAAAACGTTCCTCACATCTCCTCTAATCTTTCTGCTGCTTAACTTGAACGTATGACATCCGATTCTGAACTCGTTATATCCCTCCGTCATCTTTGTTCAAAGGAAAGCAATCCCAACCCCCTCCGATCTCTCCTCATAGCTGTAATTCTCCAGCCCTGGTGGCATTCTAGTAAATCTTCTCTGCACGCTCTCCAGAGCCATTATGTCCTTCCTATAATATGACCTGAACTGTGCACAATACTCCAGTTGTGGCCTCACCAGACTCTGTTTTATTACATCTCTACTGTTTGACAATTTTTTTGACTTTGCTTATTTTCTTTACAGTGGGTGATATCTCCAATTTACTAAAGTTGGACTTGGCTGAGCCTGCGCAGTGTGCATCTGTGTTTTTGTAAGTATTTTTGACTCTTCCCCTCAAACTTGCATTTAGTGTCATTTTTAAGACCTTTGAAAAATATGCATGCATAATGTTGGTTTTGAAATTCAGAGCTGCATCCTACCAAAGGTTTTACTGTACTAAGATTGAGCCAGAGGCTAGCAGACTTTACACTAGTAGGTAAGTGCAAATACATTAAGCAAGCTAGCCCACTGTGTCTGGTTTAATGTAAGCTTTTGCATAATTGAATTCTTAATTAGAGCTTTGGAGTCAGCATCTTGACTTTTTGGGGCTGTCATATTTGTAGACAGAATCCAGTTGGATGACTTTTTCCAATTTTGAGGTGTCGTCTCTTTTTATATTTGGGAACCAGGCAGAGCTGCTGATCTGATTGAAGCAGCAGGTAATGTGTATTTAAAGTATAGAGCATAGTGCCTACACTTCAGAATAATCTAGGTTTATTGTTTAAACTCTGCAAATGATGTGTATATTTACAAAATTGTATTTGGGGATTTGATCCTTCTATGTTCTTTCTTTTCAGATGGCTTGCAGTGCTAATGCATAGATTCTGATCTGTTAGAAAATTAACTCCTGGACATTCAGGAAAGCTTAATGCAGAGTTGATAAAGGGGAACTTGTAGCTATGTATTGGTCTCCAGAAAGCATTTGCTAAGGTGTGACATAAGCTGCTTGGACAAGATAAATGTTCATAGTATGGAGGTAATGTATTCAAATGGATTGTGCATTGGCTAAGGCACAGCAAATAGTCAGGATTAATGGATCTTCAGGTTAGTGACATAGCTAGTGGTGTGCCACATGGATCCGTCTTAAGGCATCAGTTATTTGTTAGCTAGTGGACAGTTAAGGTTATAAGATTACAAATGTTTTGGATGTAGGTTTGCTCGCTGAGCTGGAAGGTTCATTTTCAACTTCGTCCGGTGGCTCACTGAAGATATTACCTAATAGGGTGACGAAATGTCTGAAAATGAACCTTCCAGCTCAGCGAACAAACATACATCCAGAACCTCAACCTGAGCTACAAATCTTCTCCAAACTTGCTAATTACAAAGATTTATAAAATCATGAGGTGAATGGTTTGTGGTGGATGTGCGTACAGTTACAATGTTTAGACATTGGATAAATGCATCAATAATTCTGGTTATGGTGAAGGGCAAGGCTGGTAGGTGTAGGGAAAGCTGGATGACTATAAAAATTTGAGGCTTCCTTTCCTCTTTGGGCGGGGGGGGGTGGAGAGAAAACTATGTCCACTGTAGATGGCAGAGATCCCTAGGAGAGTATAAAGGCAATAGAGTATACTTAAGTGGGAAATTGGGTGGGTAAAAAGGGGACATGAGAACTTCAGCAAATTGAGTTAAGGAGAATCCAAAGGTATTCTACCTTGCGTTTAAGGACAAAAAGGTAACTAGGGAAAGAATAGGGCCTCTTAAAGATCAGCAAGGGTGCCTACATGTGTAAATGCAGGAGATGGTGATACTAAATGAGTATTTTGTATCAGTGTTTTACTGTAGCAAAGGATACAGAAGATCGAGAATGTGGAGAAATAGTGACCTCTTGAAAAACTTCCACATGACAGGAGGTGGTGCTGGATGTCTTAATGCATAAAGGTAGAACTCCTAGGACTTGATTAGATGTACCCTAGCAGTCTGTGGGAAGCTAGAAGTGATTGTTGGGCCCCTTGCTGAGGTATTTGGATCACTGGTAGTCATGTGCTGGAACGCCAGAGGTTGGCTTATGTGGTGCAACTCCTTAGGAAAGCTGGTAAGGGAAAGCTAGGGAACTATAGACCAGTGAGTCTATTAGTGGTGGGCAAGTTGTTGGAGAGAATCCTGAAGGACAAAATTTACATGTATTTGGAAAGGCAAGGACTGATATGGGGCGATCAATGTGGCCTTGTGCATGGGAAATTGTCTGGCTAACCTAAAGATTGAAGTTTTTTCTCTTTGAAGAAGTAACCGGTTTGAGGGCAGAGCAGCAAACGTGATCCACATGTACTTCAGTAAGGCATTTGGCAAGGTTCGTCATGGTCGACTGGTTAGATCACACAATATAGGGAGAACTAGCCATTTGGATACAGAACTGGCTCCAAGGTAGACCGGGAAGTGGGAAGGTTGCTTTTTGGATACGAATGTAGGAGGTATGGTTAGTAAATTTGTAGACGATGCCAAAATTGATGTAGTGGACAGCAAAGACTTTTACCTCCAGAACAATGGGATCTTGATCAGATGGGCCAATAGGCTGAGGAATGGCAGGTGGAGTTTAATTTGGATAAATGTAAAGTGCTGCATTTTGGAAAGGTAAATCTGGGCAGGACTTCTACATTTTAATGGTAAGGTCTTGGAGTGTTGCTGAACAAAGACGAAAGTAGAGTTGCAGGTAGATAAGATAGTGAAGGTGGTGTTTGGTATGCTTTCCTTTATTGGTCAGTGCATGGAGTATAGGAGTTGGGAGGTCATGTTGCGGCTGTACAGGACATTGGTTAGGCCACTTTTGGAATATTGTGTGCAATTCTGGTCTCCCTACTATAGGAAGGATGTTGTGAAACTTGAAAGGGTTCAGAAAAGATTTACAAGGATGTTGCCAGGGTTGGAGGGTTTGAGCTATAGGGAAAGGTTAAATAGTCTGTGGCTGTTTTCCCTGTTGATCTGAAGATTGAGAGATGACTTCATAGAAGATCACAAGGAGCATGGATAGGATGAATAGTTGGTCTTTTCTCCCCCAGGGTTGGGAGCCCAAAACTAGAGGGCATAGGTTTAAGGCGAGAGGGGAAAGATTTAAAAGGGATCTAAAGGGCAACACTTTCATGCAAAGGATGGTATGTTTATAGATTGAGCTGCCAGAGGAAGTGGTGGAGGCTGGTATAATTGTAACATTTAAAAGGCATCTAGATGGGTATATGAATTGGAAGGGTTTAGAGGGATATGGGCTGGATGCTGGCAAATAGGACTAGGTTAACTTAAGATATCTGGTTGGCAATCTAATCCCATTGGCCAGCATTTGGCCCATCTCCCTCCAAACATTCCTTAATCAGCTGTACAGCATGGAAACAGACCCTTCAGTCCAACTTATCAATGCCAACCAGATATCCTGAATCATTGACAAATTACACTGAAGGGTCTGTTCCATGCTGTACAGCTGATTTTTAAGGAATGTTTGGAGGGATATGGGACTAGTTCAATTTGTTATGGTCAGCATGGGCTGGTTGGACTGAAGGGTCTGTCAATGGGCTGAGGAGTAGCAGATGGCGTTTAAGTTTGGTTTTTAAAAAAAACAGAAGGGCAGGATGAATACAATTAATGGTAGGGCCCTGGGTAATGTTGTAGAACAGATCTGGGGATTCAGGTACATAATTTCTTTTTGACATTTGCATCATGTGTGGGTAGGGTCTTAAGCACATATGCCTTTGCTCAGATCTTTGTGGATAGGAATTTGAGTGTCATGTTGATGAGTCCTCTTCTGGAGCACTGTGTACAGTTCTGGTCATCCTGCTGTATGAAGGATATTAGTAATTGAGGCGTGTTCAGAAAGGATTTACCAGGATGTTGCTGGGAATGGAAGGTTTAAGTTGTAAAGATATGGTGGGACTTTTTTTTTTAACTGCAATGTAGGAAGTTGAAGGGTGACCTTTAGAGGTTTATGCAATCATGAGGGGCATAGATAGTGAATAGCAAGGGTCGTTTCTGTAGCCTGAGGTGTTCAAAACTAGTGTTCTTTAAGGATTTTAAAAAAGGCTCGAGAGGCAGCCTTTTTGGAGTGGTTCAAGTGTGGGATGAACTGCCTGAGGAAGTACGGATGCAGGTACAGTTACAACATTTAAAAGATACTTGGATAAGTACATGGATAGGGAAGGTTTGGATGGATATGGGCCAAACCCAGACAAGTGAGACTATTGGTTTGGAAAGCTGATTGGCATGGACTAGTTGGACTGAAGAGACTTTGTTTGTTTTTGTGCTGTATGACTTTTTTTTTTGTCTATATTAATGACTTGGCAAAAAATAATTCATCTAAATTGATACTTTAAGTGGGAGGGTCTCTGGGGTTGAGGATGTGGAACTTGAAGGGGATGGAGATATATTGTGGGCAAAAAAGGGCAGATGGCTTTTTTTTTTAAGGAAGTGTGGCGGGATGCACTTGAAGAATCAAATGGTATGCTGTTGTTGAAATAGATTCAAAGTGCAGCACAAAGGGACCTGGGTGTCCTTGTGCATGGAAACAAAGTTAGCATGCACATGCTGCACTGTTAGTGTGCCGTTTTTAAAGTAGGGCAGCCTTACTAAATTGTACAGCGTGTTGAGGCTGCACCCTGGAGTAGCGAGTAAAGTTTGATCCCCTATATTGATAGGTCATACTGGTAGTGGGGGGCTGTTCGAAAGTGATTCATGAAGCTGTTTCCTGGGATGAAGGTATTGACTTCTTGGGAATGACTGAACAAATTAAGCCTTCCCTCATGAGTTTGGAAGAATGAGAGGTAATCTTAATGTAACATAAGATTCTGAGGGAGCTTGGCAGGATAGGTGTAAAAATGTTCTTACCAGTGAGGGAATCTTGAATTATGGGACACAATTGGCAAATACGAGAATATTTAAAACCCAGATGTAAAGGAATTGTTTTGTGAATTGTAGAGAATTTCAGACTGTTGTGGAGGCTAGATCACAAGTATTTGAGGCAGTGGATAGATTTTAGTGTGAATTGAAGGCTGGCTTGCACAAGAGTTGAGACCTGGGGCATATCACCTTGTTGAATGACAAGTCAGGCTTGAGTGGCTGAATGGCCTGCTCCTGTCTGTTAGTATGTAAAGTGGTGCTTAAGAGTTAGTGGGTGTTCTTTTCACGATGAATTCTGGTGACCTATTTGTTTTTTTTTCTGGTGTTTGGATTCTAGCTTGGAGACTTCAGTGATCCTATCATGCTTTTTTTTTCTCCCTCCCTATAGGTGGTGATAGACCTCTATAATCAAGTAGAAACTTCCTGAAATCAGTGGAGGAAAACAAGTGATTGACCATGGGAATCCTTATGTCTCTTAAACAATACTTTTCAATGAAAGAAATGAGAATTCTCATGGTTGGTCTGGATGCTGCTGGAAAAACTACCATTCTGTACAAATTGAAGCTTGGTGAAATTGTTACCACCATTCCCACGATTGGTATGTTTAGCTCCTCTTCCCTTCTGGAATAATAATTGAAGAGTTAGTACCACATCAAACTATCTGATTTGTATGGGTTTCACTTTTTAGGTTAAATTACTAACTCCTTTATTTTAGGTAGTATAGCTATGGGCTGAAAGATAATTCTTATATCAAGTCTACAGAAAAGATTTGTGTACTCATCAAAAACCAATGCAAGACTATTCTGATTGCACTTTCCAGCACTTAGCCTGTAATTTTTTTTAATGCCTTGGTATCACAAGTGTGCATGACATTACATAGTATTTGAGAGTTTCTGCCTCTCCCACCCTTGCAGACAGTGAGTTCCAGATTTCCATGTGTGGAACCAGTCTGCAGTTAGTGCGTTTTTTAAAACTGCACATAAAAACATCCTTTGTCTGGACACTAGTTACATATTAGTAGTAGTTTTCTTTGCTTGTTCTTTATTATCTCCATGAGAGCATAGCTGTTTGTTTGGATAACTGGGCTCAGCCAAATTTCCAACAATGAGAGCAAGTGGAAATAATTCAGTGCTGCCTTGAAGCAGCAAAAGCCTAATTAAATCAAGGTCCTGAAATACTGAAGTAAAGATCCTTGCTGGAGGGCAGCTGCTTTAAACCCAATAGAAGCAAATGGTTTTTTTTCCAATACTATACCTGATGGTTTGAAAATGCAGCACTAACTAATGCACAGTTTTCCTTTCTGTGCCTAGTTCTGTCTAATTGGGCTCTGGAGGGACTGCAGTAGTGCTGACCAGCTCTCCTAGCTAAATAGACTTAAGGTTTCTAGGAGGAAAAAGGAAAATGTGAATAAAGCTGGTAAGAGTAACATGTTTTATTTCTCTCAGGTTTTAATGTTGAGACGGTAGAATACAAAAACATCAGTTTCACTGTGTGGGATGTTGGTGGCCAGGACAAAATTCGATCACTGTGGCGTCATTACTTCCAGAACACACAAGGTATAAGAAGTGATTCTGCTTTTAATTTTCCTTCAGTTACATAAATTGGCCCTATTTAGCATCTCTTCAAGAGAAAGGAAGAGACACTTGTCCTGAGGTTTGCCTCTGGGTTCTGTATATGATTCAATGTTTCTTTAATGGTTTGTAGAAATGTAAAGCAAGTTGTCTGCTTTTAATCTTTTTCCATCGCAGAAGGTATTGGGTTAGATGCTTGGTCATTGCTTGGTTCCTAATTTTTTTTTCACTTGCTCACTTGGAATCATCAGATTGATACCAGGGTTTTAAAAGGGTTAAATGACATGTGCATGATTATACAGTGACTTTTTTTCATTAATCTAACACTAGGCAATCTCCTTTCCTGCTGAGAATCCAGAATGGGAGCAGCAGTTTATAGCTGGAGCTAGACCATTCGGGAAAGAAACTACTTTTTGCAAGTAGTGATTATATCGCAAAGATGCTTAAACTGATTTAAACTCAAGTTTTTGCTTCATAAGATTATTAAAGGGTTTGCAACAAAAGTTGATGAATAGATGAGTCACAGATCAGCAATGATCTGGTTGAATAGCTGAACATGCTGAAGGAGCTGAATGGCTAACTTGTTTGTGTTCTTTCAGATGTAAGGTTCCTATTATGTGGAATTAACAGCCCATCTCAAAAGGGCCTACAACAATGAACCATAATATACTGTGTCATAAACCTTGGATGTTGATAGACTTCCTGCCTGCCCTTGGTCATCATGTTGGTGATTAAGGACTTGAAGGAGAGGCTAAGTGAAAGAAATATTAACCATTTGAGATGAGCTTTCTTTTTAATCCTCTAGGGTTGATATTTGTGGTTGATAGTAATGATAAAGAGCGTGTGTCTGAGGCACGTGAGGAACTGATGCAGGTGCTTGCAGAGGATGAGTTGCGCAATGCTGTTCTTCTTGTCTTTGCCAACAAACAGGTAAATGAACTGTTGGAGTCCAAGGTAGTTGCACTGGATGAATAGTAAAACAGCCAGTACAGAGTCTTTGTTTTGCATCAAGCAGTTAATTGCTGGTTTGTGTGGATTGCCACCGATTTGATGTGCATCCCACTCTGAAATGAGCTTTGAATATTAGTGGCACAAATGCATTAATTTTCCATCCTGGCCTGATGTTTTGTTCCCGATGCAGTGACTACTCATGAGTCAATGAGCCAGACTCTCTCCCTGTCCTCCCTCTTGAAAGGGATATGATCTTTTGGTTTTTCGTATGGATCTTTCTAACTTATGGCTGCACTGCAGAATAAGGCACTTGCAAGTGGCGCAGTTATCACCACTAAATGGCAATCTGCATATCAACTTGTTTGTGCTTATGTTATGATAAAGCCAACAAGCTATTTTTGGCCTTAACAAATACAGTATTGCAATTGCTCGATGTTGTGTTTTACTATCATTTGCCTAGTTTGGGAGAATTGCCTTTCAGTATTGATCCATTCTTTTTATTGGAGTTAGATTCTGCTTCCAACTCCTCTTTTCCAGGCAGTATGTCCTAGTTCATAACTCTGAATACTTCTCCTTGTCCCACATGTGCTTGCCATTTTTTTTTCTTTTTTTGCTTGCTTCCTTGTTTGAATATTCAGCCAGTTCATCAACCCTGCCCTTGCTCAACTGTCAACCTCTTCAAACAATTACCAGGAATAAACTACCCCCTTCAAAGTTTGTGCGAAGATTTGTAGCTCGGGTGCTCGTTGTTGTGGTTCTGTTCGCCGAGCTGGAAGTTTTTGTTGCAACAAAAACTTCCAGCTCGGCGAACAGAACCACAACAAACTACCCCCTCCCCAACCATCTCCTGTAGCCCTCCGATCTGTTGCAATGACTCCAATGTTTTACTCCATCCCATTTGTTGACTGTGTTCTTTAAGCTTAAAAGGATTTTTATCTCTTCAGCTGTCTTGTGCCTCTTAAGATGTTCCTTTCTAAAACCATCACTTTTTTAAACCAAGTTTTTGGTTAGCTGCCTTAACTTGAAACCAAGTAACAAAATATTTTTGATTTCATGTGAAGTACCTTGGCCTTTTTAACTACGTGAAGGCAGTAAATTAAAATAAAAGTTGATGGTACACTCTCCAGCCTGGATAAACTTAGCATGATGCCTACAGTTGGCTACATGCCTTCACCTAACTCGTGGGTTGCAGCAGAAGTTCCTTGCATTTCACTTTTTTATAAAATCAAGCCTTGTGTGCTCTTTAACCAGCCTTGTCAACTTGTTCTGTTAACTGCATGCATTTCTGTACCTACCTCCCCAGAATCTTATTTAGTATTGTACCCTATTTTAATCTTTTTCTATTGTCTTGCAAAATTCATCACTTAATACTGCATCAAATGCCTTCTACTGGTCTGTCCCTTTTGCATTCTGCTGCTATCCCCACTGTTTACTATTGTGGCAAGGGATTGGTGGGGGGTGGTGCTTGTTTTTAATTGTGGGCTTTGGGAGTAGGAACAGTTTCACAGGCTTCCTGTAAAGCACTGTAATCCTGAGGTATAAATGTTGCCCCTTCTTCCTAGGATCTGCCGAATGCAATGAGTACAGCTCAAATCTCAGACAAGCTGGGCCTGAATTCTCTGCGCAACCGGGTCTGGTATATTCAGGCCACGTGTGCCACCAGTGGTGATGGTCTCTTCAGCGGTCTGGACTGGTTAGCTGGTCAGTTGAAACACAAGTGAGGACTGCTTTCTCACGATTGTTTGGAAAAGTTGACTCACTCGATGAGGTGAATTTAGCCATGCTAACGTTTTTACTTTCATCATTTCCTTGGGGTGTGGCGTTTGCTGTTTACTGTCTTGAATCAATGATACACTCAATAGTGTCTTTGATTTTGCTGTAGTCTCTCTTCCAAGACTTGTTCAAGCAGCTCCTGCTAGCTTAATGTGAGAAATTCAAATTTGAACTGGACCTTGCGGAAAGATTTAATGAACCGACAATGCATTAAGATTTTATTCAATCAACAGTGCACTTACTGCATTCCAATAAGATATTTTGCTCCTGTTTTTTAAAATGCACTTTTGACCACTGCTCTAAACTTAACAAGCATTTTGTTCAGTTCTTTTGTACTGCATTGCAATCACTGGATTAGTAACTTGTTCTGGATATTTTATATTTTTGCTTAATGCCTAACCAGTAACAATAGGTACTACAAAACTAACCTTATTAAATATTTAATCTGTTCACCTCTGCAAAATAGTCTGGTTTTGATGTTTTTGCATGGTTGAAAATATGAATTTTTAGTGAATGTACCCAAATGTTTTCTGGAGACTTGCAAAATGTTCTTTTAAATCTGTTCACTGACAGCTGAGGGGTGGTGGGGAAATCTAGATTTGTAGAGTGAATCAAAATGCTGGGATACTTGGAGCTACATGTCCTCTACTCTATATAATCGGTGGCCAGCTGCCAATTAGAATTAGAGCAACTTGCCCACCCATTTAGTGCGCTCTGATGTATACCTGGAAGTCTCTTTACAATCATTTGATAATCTTCATGTATATTTGGAAGATAAAGTAGGGAAGGACTTTTTTTCCAACCTGCATGATTAAGGTTTCCACTGTAGCTAGATGTTGCTGCATGCTGTCAAAGAAATGAGTGGATGTATCTGTCCAACCAAAAGTAGTTCAGGATGACTGAAGAAAATGAAAGCCTTTGATACCACCATTTTTCACAGTTTCTGTTACTGTAACCAAATACACTTTAATCAGTGACTGGGTAGGTTCACTGCATCCTTCCTTGGGTCTAGATTTAGAGCAACATAGAACTGTTAAAGAATTTTTCTAAACCTGAAATCTGACTGTGGTGTTTTAAAATGCATGTTTAAAATTGAAGGGTAGTAACAGATGGAAAATGACTTTTGAGCTGCAAGAGGTAACGAGGGCTGAGGCAGTGGAATGGGTTACTAGAATTTGATTGAATCATGATTCAATCTTTCCTTTTAAGAACAAGATAAGCAGTTGAGATTGGGAACAGAGTGGACATTTTGAAGTTGAAACAAAGGTTGGATTAAGGCAGTGGATTTTTGGTGTGTATTAAAATTGCAACACAAATTTTAATTCCTGGCCTTGTTGCATTGAATTATTTATGAACTGCTTAACCCATCTAACACTGCGATCTATTTACCTGTTTTGTATTACCTGCCTTGAAGTGGAAGGTTTTTTGATCAGAGGCATTTCCAAATTAAAATCTTCCCCACCCCAAGCTGGTTTTTTTTCTGAATTGGCTTGTGTTATACAAATGACAATGAATAGCCCATTTCCATTTTGGACAGTTTAAAGGTAGGTGTTCCCTTGCATGCAAAATTTTTTTTATAATTGTCTTTTCTTTCTCCTTTTTTTGACTTTAAGTAAAAAAATCAAAAATTTATCCATGAACCTCCCATGGCCCCACCAACTATAGAATCCCTAGAGTGTGGAAATGGGCCATTCTGCCCAACAAGTCCACACCCACCCTGACCCATCCCCTTACCCTATTAGTCTACATTTGCCCCTGACTAATGCACCTAACCTACACATCCATGAACACTATGGGCAACTTAGCATAGCCAATTCACCTAACCTCCACATCTTTAAATTTTGGGAGGAAACCAGAGCACCTGGAGGAAACCCACGCAGACACCGGGAGAATGTGCAAACTCCACACAGACATCGAGGCTGGATTTTGCTTGCATTTTGTCATAAGGCAGTCTTAAAATATTAAGGCCTTCTGAGCCCAGAAGCTGCTTGTGTTCATGTGTCCTGCTACAAACCAAGCAGGACCCTCCTATCTTTGCCTTACTCTGAACACTTTTAACCTGTTCCCATCTCATATTGCAAGTGTTGACCTAGGTTGTAATCACTAAATGGCAAGGTTTCAGCCATTCACTCTTTGAACTGACTGTGGTATGTAAGTGCAGAGTGGTGAAGCACCACCTCTTCAATGAGGAAGAAGTACACTGAAGACTGACCTAGAACAGCCCTTGGGAGGGGGGAATTTCAGATTTCTCTTGTTACCATTTAAAGCAGTGCTTTCCAACATCAAAACAAAAATACAAATTGCTGGCAGAGCTCAGCAGGTCTGGCAGCAACTGAGGAGAGAAATCAGTTGATGTTTCAGGCCAAGTGACCCTTCCTTGAACTTCTAAGAAAGGGTCACTTGACCCAAAACTTTTAACTCTGATTTCTGTTCTTTGATGCTACCAGACCTGCTGAGCTCTTCCAGCAATTTCTACTTTTTGTCTCTAATTTGCAGCATCCATAGTTTGTTTTTTTTTTCCCCCCAACATCACTGACTTCCAAGACATTTCCAGTAAGTGCTGGGTGTTGCTGAATGTCTGTCTTTTTTTATTTGACCTAGAGTTCGCTTCTGATTTCTGCAGAAGTGATTTGAGGCTTTACACTAATGAAGTTGTGTTGCAGTGAGCTTGGAATGTAGCTTCAATCTCTTATAATATCATCATTCCATTGGGGAAGATTCACATTTTTGAGATGTATCTGCAATTGTGTAGACCAAGAATAGTCCATCACTATATAATCTCTGAACAAGTACTTGTGAGCTGAAAGATGCCCCTTGTCTTGAGTATTGCCTTGGGCATCTTCCTCCATTTATGCTTTGGAAATCTTAAGATTTGAGCATACAGCCTGTATGGAGGAAGATTGGAATAAATCAGTTTAAAATACCTGTCAAAATAAACTCCATAACAATGTTTGTTTGCTTTTTTAAAAAAAAAGCAACCAGAGAATCATTGTCCTTGTGTACCTAAGCTCTATCTTCAACCCATCTAGTTTAAGTTCATGTCTTGCTGTTCTTAGTGACTACAGATCATGCTTGCATTAATGTTCCCATACTCCTTGTCCACATGCGCACACCATTTGTAGTGGCTTACAAATTACAACTGCTTTTTTTTTTTGTTTTCGATTTTGTAATAAAGACTCCTGGAAAGAAATATTTAAATTATTTTCAATCTTCCCACTTGCATTTGTCCAACAATACTGTTGTGGGATTATAGAGTCATAGTCATAAGAGTAATACAGCATGGAAACAGGTCCTTCAGCCCAAACTGGTCCATGGTGCCCACTCAGCTAGTTCAAATTGTCTGCATTTGGTCCCTATCCCTCAACCCTTCCCATCATATACCTATCCAAATGTGTTTTTAAATGTTGCCACTGTACCTGCCTCGAACACTTTTTTTTTTCTCTGGCACCCCACTCCATATACACACACCACTCTGAAGATGGTGCCCTGCAGGTCCTCCCTAAATTCCCCCCCCCTCTTATTTTTTTCCCCCACCCACTCCAATGTCTTCAAGCTTTCAATTCCTTATCTGTGCAGAAAAAAATTATCTGCATTCATCCTGTCAATGCCCCTTGTGATTTTATACATGTCAATGTGGTCACCTCCATCTCCTACATTCCATTGAATAAAATATCCTGGCCAATCTTTCCTTGTAACTCGGACCTACTAGTCCTGGCAGCGTTCTTGTAAATTTTCTTTGCACTTTTGTTTCTAGTTTAATATACCTTTCCTATAACAGGGTGACCAAAACTGTACACAATGCTCCAAGTGCATCCTTGACAACTGTAACATAACACCCTAACTCCTATACTCAGTGCCTCGACCAATGAAGGCCTGTATGCTAAATGCCTTTTTCACCACCCTGTCTACTTGTGACACTGCTTTCAACAAACAATATGCTTTGTACTGCTAGGTCCCTCTGTTCCACAACACTCCTCCTGACCTTGCCACTTACTGTATTAGTCCTACCTTGGTTTGACTTTCCAAAGTGCAACACCTTTCTTCTGTGTATTGAATTCCATTTGCTAATCCTAAACCTGTTCAGCGCAAATTATCCTGGCTGAAATAGACATGTGACTGCAATGCAAAAATCCTTTGGCTCCCTTCCCCTGCTCCTTTGACTACAAAGTGTCTACTCTAGATTAAGCAGGGAGTTGCTTGCTCCAACATTTTTCAAACCCTATTCAAGTTCTCCATTACTTTTTCAGAAATAAATGGAATTGGAGTAAATGAAAATTTGCATTAAATCTGCGTGTGATGCACATACTTGGTTTTAGATTTTTATTTTTAGCTGTAAATGTATCCTGTTCATGACCTTCATTCCTGAGTAATGTGCACAAATACTGAATTTGGTAAAGGTGGGAAAGCCCTTATGCAATTAATATTCAGACTTTACTGGATTATGAATGTCTGTCTCTTGCTGTTTGTAATTAAAGTTTGCAGGGTATCGAAATAGCATGTGAAGGTTCACACACCAAGTACATCACAGAAGCACAGTCTCCACTGCTGTTTCAGCTGGTTAAAGCAATGAGGAACAGCACTATCGAGCTCTGGTTCATTGTCCAGTCAATTTGGTGGACCTCTGCTAGAGCAGTAATATGGAGACTGCCTGTTAAGCCTTTATGCCACGAGAAGTAAATATACATTTCCATAATCTGTATTCCCTGCATGCACCATGTCACAGGGAAGAGCCCGATGAAATGTTGGGTAAATTTTGTTCTCTTGCCTGCTTGCAATTTTTAATACTTTTTGAGCCTTTGAATACAAACTAACTAATTGTAATAATGATCTGTCATCTTCTGTTTGAAATGCACAATCTAAGTATACTTGAAACACAATTGTCAATGTACAAGTGTCTATGTTGGAAAATGTCTCTGCAAATAGTTCATGTTTTCATCCTCCCAAGATGGCTAGTCACCTCACTGAGCTATTAGCATTTATCACTATGCTTTTCAGGTGGATTTAATCATTTATTTTTAAGAGTCTAGAAGAAACTTTCCATGGTGCTAACATATGACTTTCTTCAACATGTTGCACTTTTTGTGTTTAAGTTGTTTAGAAGTGGTGTTTGATCAGATTAGAGCACAATCTTTTTAAGGACATTTCATCTAGGATCTTAGAAAACATCTTAGCCCTACAGTGTGAAAGCAAGCAGGCCGTTTGGTCCATCGAGTCTATGCCCACTCTCTGAACATCCCACCCAGACCCACATCTCTGCATTTCTTCCCATGAAGAATCTACCTAGTCTGCATATCTTTGGACTATGGGCGGAAACTGGAGCATCCGGAGGAAACCCATGCAGACTGAATGTGTAAGCTCCACGCAAACTCCAGAGGGCAGAATTGAACCCAAGTAGCTGGTGCTGTGAGACAGCTGTGCTAACCACTGAGCTGCTATGCTGCCCCCATCTTGGGATTTTCAAATGCCATTCTTTCCTTTGTGTGTTGGGTCCAGGAGAATCCTCTAAACTGATTTGATTTTAAATGAAGGAGTTGAATGGTGTGCAGCCATAAACTAGTCATAATTGACTTGAGCTGGATGGCATTACTAACCTCCCCTTTCCAGGGGTCCAGTCTTTCTAAGAGTTTCTCACTGCAGTGAGTTATTAATCTTTCATGATTTTCAGTCTCCTAGTTTTGCTGACCTTTAAATCTATCCATAGTCACGCTTACCATTACAATTTGGCCTTTTCTTTCCAGCTTGTGTCCCTCTCCACTTTGGATTGACTCCCTTTCTCCCCAGTAACCTGTAGCTTTGACTTCAAGCTCCTACCTTGCTTGTCTTAAATCCCTTGTTCGCCACTTACTGAGCTTTTGATCTACTAGATAATCACTTTGCTGTTGCCTGTCTGTGCATTCTCAGTGTCTATGTATCCAGCACAATTGGTTTAACTGTTCATTTCCACATGTAGATGGACAATTTTTAAGCTGGGACAAAAGCAGAATAGCTATCTACTCTTGTACTCCTGAGCTCTTACTGTCAGACCAACTTGTTACTCTTCACCCTTTTTTTTTTCTTCAGACTCCATCTGCTGACCAGTTGCCTTTCCTTCTGTTCACTAAATAGCTTGCTCAGTCTCTTTTTTTTTTTCTCTCTCTCTCTGACCAATTTTCAAAACAACAATCACCTTCCTTTCCTTCCTGCGCTTCTTCCCATCTGCCATCTTCTCTCAATCTCTTGACTTTTTTTCTATTCTTGAACTGCTAACTTGTCCAAATCTTTCTTGGTCTTCAACCTTTCAAGAGTGAAGATCAATCTGGTTAAGAACTCATAGGTAACTTTTTTTTTCTATTGGTTTTAAAAACTCAGTCAATCTGCCACGTTCCATTCGGTGAAACTCATTCACAACTGTTACCCATATCCTAACTTGTTCTTTGCTGGCTTTTGTTGGTGCTTTAGTCTGGTTCAGCCTTATAAAACAGTGGCCATGAAACAGCTTGAATACAAGAACTGTGTACTTTTTCATCTTCCAGCCTCTTGCACATTCTCATTCCTCGTTGCACCTTACTGTTTTTGATCATATTGTAGGCTAAATACTGGATTACCCTATCTGTTTGTGAAGCACTTTTGTTCTGTTTTCCTTCACTATGCAATGGTATTGGCAAACTGCTGTAAAAGAGGGGTTAGAGGTTTTCTGATTTTTCTTGCAACTTGTATTAGACTGCTTTGCAGTAACTATTGACTGACTTTTTATTCGATGAATAAACTAATCAAAGTCTGAAATGAGTTTCATGTGTTTGTATGAAGTGCATGTTTCACCAAATACATCACCACTGCTCAATCTCTAAAGTGAAGTAGGAAGCATTTCAATAAATCTGCATGGTGAGCAGCCTCACTTAAACCAAGCCCTAATATGAAGCTGGAGTGCATTCCGGCCACGATGCAGTAATTCGCAAATGTTCAGCAAAACAGCATGCTGATGGCAAATAAAAGCGCAAAGCCAGTGTTCTTAGCAAAAGGGAGCAAGTTTTTAAGTGTTTTAAAATATCCAACATGTTTTAATAGTGGCTTTTTTTTTGAAAACCTAAAATTGCATTAGTCACAGCATTGTTTACTCTTGAGTCACCTTCTCTATGCTTTTTTTGTATCTTTGACCAGTTCTAGCAAGTAGACTTCTGGATAATTCACTTATGAGCCAGAATTTGCAGGGAATTGTAAGTGTTTTTTGTCTTCACAACAACTTGAAGTTCCTTTTTTTTTTAAAAAAGAACACTCTTTTTTGTGTGTGTGAAGTAACATGTGCCAGAGTGACCAATTACTTGTGCATTTTGGTATACAAATCAGTATTGTGTAACCAAAGACAATATTTCCTGGATCTAAATTTTTTAATTGATCAATTGATTGTGAATCATAGTTCCGAATATCCTCATGATCTCTTCAAAGGTTAATGTATCACTATGGCAGGACCTGCAAGAATTTGCATATCTCACAATGAGTTGGTGGCACCAGATGGTTGCAGACTCAAAGCTGTAGAAACTGAAGGTGGTAGCTGGTAAGTGTGTACTTCTGGTTTATTAACTTATTGTGCCTTATGGAATTTTGTGCAAAGTTTATCTTCAGAACAATCCACTCCCTGAAGAGTTGTGAATTGCTGAAATCCAGAAGCAGTCCCAGGACAAACTTGTCAACAGTTGCTGGAGGGATTCATGCTTTGGCTGTTGATGTACCTAGCTGGAGGTGGGTGTGTACAAAATGGTTTTTGCCCCTGCTCAAACATTTTAACTGAGTTAAAACATAGCTGTTTCCATCTTGACTCTTTATTGTTCATAACACATTAGTTCCTTATCCTTTTTCACCACCATTACAGTTTGGGTTAATCAGCTTCCCTCTACCTTCAGCCAAGGCCATGGTCTTTCGCATCTGCTTTATTCACTGACTTGGTCTTCCACCTGAAATTGAAATATGGAATCATAGAATCCCTACAGTGTAGATAGAGGCCATTCAGCCCATTTGAGTTGGAGCATCTCACCTAGATCCTGCCTCCTCACTATCCAAGGCCCTAGACATACCTTCCAGGTGAGTCTGTGTAATTTACCTGCACCTCGCACCATCTAGCTTAGTGTATTTTCTGCTCAATGTGGTTTAAGTGCAATTTAGGTGACCACTTTACAGAAGGCCTACATTCTGTCTGTGAACACTTGACCCTGAACTTCTGATTGCCTGGTATTTCAACAGTGTTCCCTGGCTAACATCGCTCTCTCAGGCTTGCTAGAGTGCTGCAGCTAAGTTCAGTGCCAACTGGAAGAACCACTCATTTTCCACTTGGGACCCCTGCAACCTCTTGAACTCTGTATAAAGTTCAATAATTTTAGAGCTTGAACATCTTTTCCCATGTCTTTGCCCCAGTCCACACACACCAGACCTTGCCATTACATGGATTGCTACCACAAGCAGCCTGTTAGCAGCCACTAACATCCGTCTCCATTAGTAGCTACTTATTCTCTCGGGCTTACAGTTACCCATTCCTTTTATCTGCCCAACTGTTTGGTTTTTTTCCATCTCCACCTATTATTTACTCCCTTTCTCCCTCCCCACTCTAGCGTGTATACCAATCTTTTTTCCTAGTTACAACTTCTTCTGAAGGGTCACTAGACTTGAAATGTTAACTCTACTATCTCCACAGATGTTGCTGGACCTGAGTTTTATTTCCAGCAATTTGATTTCCACAGTTGTTTGGGTTTTTTGCCTGGTTACTGGAAAAGTTTTGAATTGTCACCAATAGACAATTTGTGGGTTACCATTTTAGCTTATCTGTCTGTCTCTAGTCTGGTTTTAGTTTTCCTGTGTAATGAATCATACTAGACAGCAGAGTCCCTTCAGCCAATCAAGTCTGCATTAACAAAACTACTCTATCTACTTCCAATTTCCAGCACTTGGCCCATAGTCTTGAATGTTATGACGTATTTTAAGTGCTCATCCATGTCCTAATAGTTGCAAGGCTTCCTGGCTCCACTAACTTTCCAGGCAGTTCATTCTGGATTCCCACTGGGTGAAGCTTTTTTTCTTGTCCTCTCTACACAATCTCCTGCTTTTTTCACCTTTAAATCATGTTCCTTTTGCGATTGATCCTTCAACTAAGGTTTCAAGAAGTATTGATTCCAGGTTATAATACTGTGGGACGGTATTGCTCCAAATGTATCTGGACAACATGCAATTGTAATAAATTGCTATTTAAAACTGTTGGTCATTGTTTTTGAATTTGGCAATGCACTTTGACCCTGAAGATGTGGGCCTGGATATCCTATTCCAGTTTGCTGTTTGCTCTTCCCTGTGCAATTCATCCAGGGAGAGTGACACAATTGTAATGATTTGGTATACTGTATTTTAAGTCATTATACTCCTTTTTAAAATTAACTTAAATGAAGAGGCTGAATTTACACTTTTTTTTTGAGAAACCAATTTTTAGCTGTATTCATGTGTGTAAATGATCACTTTTTTATTTCTAGTTTTAAAGCTCTGCCAAATTGTGCTGATTAATTGTTGATTTTGTTTTTGTGAGTTTGGGGCAGGGCAAAGCACTTCTACAGCTGGGTATGATTTAATTGCAGATCGATAATTGATTGTGTGCTCTGAAAAATCTAACCTATGATTTGAGATCTAAAAGCTCATCAGTCTATTTTCAGACTGCAGTCATTTGTCTCCACTTTTCAGAAGTGGACATAATTGCTGCTTAGAAAGTCACCAACATTTTGAAAGCCGATCCAAGTTGGAATTCTTTCTGAAGTGGTACTGTTGAAAGATTTGTGGGTTTGTGTTTTGTAATAAATGTTGTTGTTTTGAAGATAATTCTGATTTCTGTTGGTTTATTATTTTGATGTCTGTGTAGTTTTTGCACACTGCATCATTCTGATATGTTCATTGACCATGAATATTTGATAACCATCCCTCTTGTTATCTCCAAATTCATTACTATTATGACAGTCAGCCAAAATCATGATACTCAACTGGAGGTTATGTCTTTCTGAACAAGAATTGTAATGTTGAGTTATACTTCGTAGCATTGCTGTACTGTTTTAAATTGAGAGCGGGTTTTTTATCTCTATCATTTATTGACTGTCCCTAGTTGAAGGTGGTGAGCTGCCATCTTGAACCACCGTAGTCCATATGCTGTAGGTAGACTCGGTGCTGTGAGGGAGGGAATTCCAGGATTTTGACCCAGTGACACTGAAGGAATGGCTGCTATATTTCCAAGTCAGGACAGTGAGTGGCTTAGAGGTGAACTTGCAAGTGGTAGTGTTCCCATGTATCTGCTGCCCTTGTTCTTCTTGTTTGTGCCTTGTGAATGGTGGTGGACAAACTTTAAGCCTGTTTGCTGAGCTGGTAGGCTTGTTGGCAGATATGTTGTGCCCTTGCTAAGTGGCATCAGTGCTGTTGTGCCTCCTGTGAAGTGCTGTATTGTTCCCCTTTTGAATTTGTGGTTCTGTTTTGAGCTATTTCCAGCTGGTGCTTGTTCCAGTTTTCCATTGACCTGGACCCAATATACAAACCACTGCAATGTTTGTTAATGGAGTCAAGGCACATATCATGCTTCCAGGAATTGTCCTGCTGTTCTTGCCTGACCCAGTATAGTTATGTTGCCTGTGTAGGGATACCAAGGAGTCCTATACAAGACAGGCTAAAAGAACAGCAAGAGAATTCCTGGAAGCATGGTACTCCTCCTCCAATTTCATTAACAAACCTATTGACCTGAACCCAACATACAAACCACTGCAATAGCAAACTGGAGCCAGTACCCCTCAAATTCAAAGGTGATTGTGCAGCAGTGCTTCACAGGAGGCAGCACAGCACAAGTGTCATATAGAAAGGGGACAAAATGTCTGCCCACGACCAACAAATCCAATGAGCTTCCGAGCTACAGATCTTCACAAACTTGAAACAAATTAAATCATTCACAACTGGATGTGGCAGGACTGCAGCGATTAGACCTGATCCATTAGATGAGGGATCATTGGCTTTGTCTATCACTTGGGGCTCATGTATCTTAGCATGCAAGTAGTCCTGTTTTAGTACCTTCAGGTTGACATCTCATTTTTAGGTATGCCTTGTGCTGCTCATGGCATGTTTGTTGATCTATGGCTTGATGTCAATGGTTGAGTTGGGAAATATGCCAGGCCAAGAGGTTGCAGATAGTGTTGGAATACTAATCTGCTGTTGGTCCACAGTGTCTCATTGCTGTGCTTTTTCCAGCAGCACACTCTTTTTGACTCTGATCTCCAGCATCTGCAGTCCTCATGGATGGTCAGTCTTTGTTGCTAGATCTATTTGACATCTCACCCATTTAGCATGGTGATAATACCACAACACTATATGGTATTCGCCATGTAAAGGCAGGTCTTTGTCTCCACTGGCTATAAAGTGGTCTCTTGCCAATACAATCATGGACACGTGCATCTGCATTTGGCAGATTGGTATGGGTGACGTCAGGTATGTGTTTTCCATTGTTGGTTCTTTCATTACTTGCTGTAGACCCAGTCTGACCAGCTCAATCAGTAGTGCTGCTGTTGAGCCATACTTTGGACATTGTATTCTGGGAAATTTCATTTTGCATCCTTGCCACCCAAGTTTTCAGTGTTTCATCAGCAGAGAGACCAGGAAACCACCTGATGACTATCTTTAACCTGAAGCCACGGGACTTCATGGTGTCCAGAGTCAATATTGAGGACGCCCAGGGCAACTCACTCCTGACTCTACACTATTGTGCTGCCGTCTTTGTGGCAACTGTTCTGCCTTTGAGACAGGGAATATCTAGGGATAGTGGTAGTCATCCTGGAATGTAGTCCTCTCTCGGAATCTTACCTCACAGACATTAACAAGCAACAGCCTGACACACAACTCTCCTCCTGATTTTGGCTTTAGCTGCCAGATGTATTGAGGATTCTGCAGGAACAACAGGGCTGGGTGTTTGGTGGTGTTTTTTTTTATCTTTTACCAATGCCTAGGTCCATGCCAGTAGTCTGCCTAGCTTCATTTATCTGAGACTTCGATACCATTGTTCCAAAGTTGTGAGTGGCTTGCAAGACCACTTCAGAAGGAAGCTGAGTTGACCACATTGCTGTGGGTCTAGAGTCACATGTAGGCCAGATCAGGTGAGGATGGCAGATTTACTTCCCTGAACCAGATGGGTTTTTTCAGCAATCAGCAATTGTTTCAGTCATCACTAGATTCTTGATTCCAGATTTTAAATCCAAGTCCCCAGGGAATTTAGAGTTTCTGGATTAACAGGTGATCAATACAATCAGGCAGCCATTCTCTCCTCCACTTGGAGAGAATGCAGTTAAGAATATTTTCATAATTGAACGATCTGTAGCAAAAATGCTACAATGAGAAGACCTTTGTAATGTAAAACTAGGAATGAGCACAATTTGTGGTTATCACTAAAAATTGAATGAACCCCAATAAATAGTTCTTTTTAACTATCATTACAATTTACCCATGTGCACTGGGACACTGTTAGACAGCTTTTTCAAAGAGCTAGCATAAGCACGTTGGGCCAAATAGTTGCATCTTGACCATTTATAGAAGCATAGGATGATAGAAGACAAGGAGGAGTGTATGTTCAGAAAGGTTTTATGACAATAGGCTACATATTGTAACTCCAGTGCCTCTGGTATCTGTGCTACTCAAACTGTCACTTGAGTCAAAATGATCTCATCTCTAACTTCCTGAAAATACAACTCAGCTTGTTTGTATTCTTTGCTAATACTTGTCATTTGTAATGCACTGTGGCTCAATGTCACATGCATAGGTCTGTGCTGCAGCATCAGCAGCTTTGACACATATAGTGCATCAAAGATCAACATCTTAAAAAGTGAACCAATAAAGAGGTTAGAATTAACAGAGAGCCTGGTCAGAGATGGGTTTTAATCTCTTAGAGTTGTGGAGAGATTGAGGATTCCAGAGAAGAGTCAAAGTTGTTGAATGTTCTGCCACTGTGGATAGTGGAAAAGGTTTGGAGTATTAAATTAGAAAAAGTACTGAGAAACTGGTCTGGTAGCATCTATGGAGTGAATCAAATGAGTTGGGTTTGTAGAAGATGAGACAGGATTGGAGTAATTGGAATGTGGGTTAGTCATAAATGTACAGCATCAAAACAGCCCCTTCTGGTTGGCATGGACGAGGTGAACCGATATCCTAAATTTAATCTTGTCCCATTTGCCAGCTCTTGGCCTATATCCCTTCTAAACCCTTCTATTCATGTACCCATCCAGATGCCTTTTAAATGTCTTAATTGTACCAGCCTCCTCCACTTCCTCTGGTAGCTCATTCCAAACATGCATCACCCTTTTGTGTGAAGAAGTTCCCCTTTTTAGGCCCATGTTTTAAACCAATCCCCTGTCACCTTAAATCTATGCCCTCTAGTTCTGGACACCTCCACCCCAAGGAAAAGACCTTTTTTGTCTGATCACCCTATCCATGTCCCTTGTGGTTTTATAAACCTCCAAAGGTCACTCCTTAGCCTCTGATGCCCCAGAGAAACAGTCTATTCAGCCTCTCCTATAGTTCCAACCCCAGCAAAATCCTTAATCGTTTTGGAACCCTTTTCAAGTTTCACAACATTTCTCCTACAGCTGGGAGACCAGAATTGCATGCACTATTCCAATAATGGCCTAACCCACCCAATGTCCTGTATGACCGCAACATAACCTCCTAAATCCTATACTCCATGTTCTGACCAATAAGGGAAAACATACTAAACACTGCCTTCATTATCCTATCTACCTGAGACTCCACTTTCAAGGAACTATGAACCTACACTCCAAGGTCTTTGTTCGGAGACACTCCCTAGGACCTTACCATTTAAGTGTACAATCCTGCCCTGAATGTAGCACTTCACATTTATCTAAATTAAAATCCACATCTGCCACTCCTTGGTCCATCTGATCAAATTGTTGTGCTGAGGTACCCACCTTTGCTGTCCTCTATATATTTCCAATTTTGGTGTCGTCTGCAAGCTTGCTTATCACTCCTCCTATGTTCACATCCAAATCACTTGCATAAATAACGAGAAGCAGTGGACCCAGCACCAATCCTTGTGGCACACTGCTGGTCACAGGCCTCTAGTCTGAAAAGCAACCCTCCACCACCATCCTCTGTCTTTTTACCTTTTTGTTGAGCCAGTTCTGTATCCACATGGCTAGTTCTCCCTGTATTCTGATCTAACCTTGCTAACCAGTCTACCCTGAGGAACCTTGTCAAATGCCTTACTGATCTCTATCGATCACATCCACTGCTCTCTCCTCATCAATCCTCTTTGTTGCTACTTCAAAAAAAAACTCAATTAAGTTAGGGTTTTGATGGGTTTGGGAAGGTAGTTCCCGACGTAAAAGAATGAGAAACTTATCTTGGGAGTTGAATTTAAAAAAAAAAACTTTCTAACTAATGGCCTCCTCGTGGCTCATGATTGATGTATAATTGAGAAGACTTGAAGGAAATTTAGTTCCTGTACTTGGCAAAGAACTTGGTGAGGATGTGAGGAGACACATTAACGTGCTTTTCTTTTTTAAAATGTCTTTAGCATTGATCTTTGTCACTGACAATGACAGGGCATGTGTATGAGATACTTGTAGAACATTACAGCTCAGTACAGGCCCTTCAGCCCTTGATGTTGCACCAACCTATGAAAATAATCTGAAGCCCATCTAACCTACACTATTCCATTCTGGTCCCAATGACCATTTAAAAGCCCTTAGTTAGCGAGTCTACTCTGAGCAGTAAGAGTGTGAAATACACTGCCTGCAACTGGAGTAAAGAAACTACCTCTGACATCTATGTCCCCTCATGCTAGCCATCGCCATCTGAGGAAAAAGACTCTCGCTGTCCAACCTATCTAACCCTCAGATTATCTTAGTCCCAATTAAGTCACCTCTCAACCTTCTGTCTCCCAAAAACAGCCTCAAGTCCCTCAGCCTTTCCTCATAAGACCTTCCCTCCATACCAAGCAACACCCTAGTAAATCTCGAAATCCTTGCCAAAGCTTCCACATCCTTACTATAATGCAGTGATCAGAACTGTATGCAATACTCCGTGTAGCTGCAGCAGAGTTTTCTACAGCTGCAGCATGATCTCATGGTTCTGAAACTCGATCCTTCTACCAGTAAAAGTGAACACAGCGTATGCTTTCTTAACAACCCTATCAGCCTGGGTGGCAACTTTCAGGGATCGATGTACATGGACAGAGACCACTCTGCTCATCTACACTACCAAGAATAGCCCATACTCTGCATTCCTGTTACTCCTTCCAAAGTGAACCACCTCACACTTTTCCCCACTAAACTCCAATTGGCACCTCAGCCAGTTGGCACCTCTGCAGCTTATCTATGTTCCTCTGTGACCTATAACATCCTTCGTCACTGTCCACAACTCTACAGATCTTAGTGTCATCTGCAAACTTACTAACCCCTCCTTCTATGCCCTCATCCAGGTCATTTTCTATAAATGACAAACAACAGTGGACCCAAAACACATCCTTGCAGTACCCCATTAGTAACTGAACTCCAGATGAACATTTCCCATCAACTACCACCCTCTGTCTTTCAGCTAGCCGATTTCTGATCCAAACCGCTAAATCACCCTCAATCCCATGCCTCTGTATGAAAAGCACGTTAATGTGTCTCCTCACATCCTCACCAAGTTCTTTGCCAAGTACAGGAACTAAATTTCCTTCCAGTCTTCTCAATTATACATCAATCATGAGCCACGAGGAGGCCATTAGTTACTGTTAGAACCTTATCAAATGCCTTACTGAAATCCATACACATCACATCAACCACTTTAACCCTCATCCACCTGTTTGGTCACCTCAAAGAACTCAAGGTTTGTGAGGCACAACCTACCCTTCACAAAACCATGTTGACTATCCCTAATCAACTTATTCTTCTCTCGATTATAAATTCTATCTCTTATAACCTTTTCCAACACTTTACCTGCAACCGAAGTAAGGCTCACTGGCCTACAATTACCAGGGTTGTCTCTACTCCCCTTCTTGAACAAGGGACCGACATTTGCTAAGCTCTAGTCTTCTGGCATTATTCCTGTAGACCATGACATCATACAGATCAAAGCCAAAGGCTCAGCAATCTCCTCCCTGGCTTCCCAGAGAATCCTAGGATAAATCCCATCCAGCCCTTATCTATTTTTACACTTTCCAGAATTGCTAACACCACCTCCTTATGCACCTTAATCCATCTAGTCCAGTAGCCTGTGTCTCCGTATTCTCCTCAACCACATTGCCTTTTTCTAGTGTGTGAATACTTACAAAAAGTATTCATTTTAGTGTTTTCCCATATCTCCTTTGACTCCATGCACAACTTCCCACTACTATGCTTGATTGGCCCTAATCTTCGGGCCTGATGAAGGGTTCCTGATAAAGGGCTCCAGCCTGAAATCTCGATTTTCCTGCTCCTCGGATGCTGCCTAACCTGCTGTGCTTTTTCAGCAACACACTACTCTGGCCCTAATCTTACTCTAGTCATTCTTTTATTCCTGATATAGGGTTTTCCTTGATCCTACCTGCCAACGACTTCTCATGTCCCCTCCTGGCTCCTCTTGGCTCTCTCCTTTTGGTCTTCCCTAGCTAACTTGACTCTCAAGTGCCCTAACTGAGCCATCACACCTCATCCTAACATAAGCTGCCTTCCTCTTGACGAGATTCAACTTCATTGTAAACCATGTCCCCTGTGCTCAACAACTTCTTCCCTGCCTGACAGCTACATACTTATCAAGGACCCGCAGTAGCTGTTCCTTAAATAAGCTCCACGTTTCAATTGTGCCCATCCCTTGCAGTTTCCTTTCCCCATCCTATGTATCCTAAATCTTGCCTAATTGCATCGTATTTGCCTTTTCCACCAGCTATAACTCTTGCCCTGCACTCTAGTGATGGAAAGAGCTATGTGTAAAGTGCTCACCTACTTGAGGAATTGTAAGATTCTGTTCTTGTCTTTGCCAACGTGCAGGTAACTGAGCTAATGGGAGTGGGAAGTAGCCTAACTGGGGTTATTTTACTACTGTCCCTGCCTTCCCAGAAATATCCTCACTCGTGACTATCTTTTACTTTGGTACCTGGGACGACGTACTTCCAGTCACACTTTGCAAATAAAAACCTTTTTTAGCCCTCTGCTTAAAGTTTTGCACTACTATACTTTTCTGGCCCATGTCTTTCCCATCTTGGCTAACACTGTTGTGGGAGAAAGTGAGGACTGCAGATGCTGGAGATCCGAGCTTAAAGATGTGTTGCTGGAAAAGTGCAGCAGGTCAGGCAGCATCCAAGGAGAAGGAGAATTGACGTTTCGGGCATAAGCCCTTCCTGCAACACATTTTTAACACTGTTGTGGTGCTGGTATTGGACTGGAATGGACCATTTCAGAAGTCACATGACACCAGGTTTATAGTCCAACAGGTTTATTCGGCATCTCGAGCTTTCGGAGAGCTGCTCCTTCGTCAGGTGAAGTCCACCTGGTGTCATGTGACTTCTGACGTTGTGCAAATGGTAAGGGCCACGCTCCTTTTCAATGACTCAGTACCCATTTCACAGTTTCCAACGCTCTCTATCATTGAGCATTTTGCTGTATTTGCCATTCCTCCAATTTCTGTCAACTGCTGCTACCCATATAGCTAATCACCCACTTTTTTCTCTCTCCAGATTGTGTGTTTCTTGAGCTGATTCTAACACTAGGCTTCCCTCCATCACTCAAGTGGGTAACTGTGGAATGGCCTGGACTTCAATGCAGGTCCTAGGCCTCATACGTCACCACTCCCTTACCACCTGATGTCTGGACGAAGAACACCTCATCATCTGCCTCGGGACCCTCCAATCCCACAGCATCAACATGGATTTCACTAGTTTTCTCATTTCCCCTGCCTCCCCTTACCCCAGTTCCAACCTTCCAGTTCAGCAGTGTCCTCATGACCTGTCCCATCTGTCAATCTTCCTTCCCACCTATCCATACCACCCTCCCCTCTGACTTATCACTATTGCACTCTGAGCTACCTTCCCCACACCCTCCCATTTATCTCTCCATCCCAGAGGCTCCCAGTCTCATTCCTGATGAAGGGCTTTTGCCTGAAACGTCAATTTTCCTGCTCCTCGGATGCTGCCTGACCTGTGCTTTTCCAGCACCACACTCTTGACTCTAATCTCCAGCACCTGCAGTACTCCCTTTCGCCTACTGGACTTCAATGGGTCTAGGTCATTTTATCTAAGTCTGATTTAACTCTTAAAGTGAGGGGGATTACTACTTAACTGGTTCTCACTATACAGGGTGTGCTTTAGCACAGCATGACTAGGGGCGAATTGCTGAAGCTATCCTTGAGAATCAGGGCTGAATAAACCAGAAAGTACTCTTTTTGGGCTCTCCTTACCACTAATCTCATTCTCTGCTAATCCAGCAGATGACTGACAGGAAAAAGTTCCCTGCCGTACTGATGCTCTGTTTGATCTGCTGCTGGATCCTGATGTTGCTCATGTCCATCTCTCCCTGGTACAAGCAGAGACTGAGCAGGGGTTTTGGAGCCATTCCCGTCTCTGCCTTATTCAGACCAGTCATCGCTCATCTGTCTGTCTCTCACTTTCAACCTGTTTACATTGTTCCTGTACAACCTCTCCACATCACATGTCACAACAGTGTTGACCCAGGCAGTAATCACATTAAATCACAAGAGGTTTCAGCCATTCTGTCTTTTTGAATGCACAGCAACTGACAGTGGTATGTAAGCAAGGAGAGTGGGGAAACACTGCATTTTATTTGTGAGGAGGAAGTGCACAAAAGGCTGAAGACTGGTATAATAGCAGCAGCCCCTGTGAAGAATTATTCAGATTCCTCTTGTTGCCATAGAAGTAGGGCTCACCAACACCACTCTTTACTTTCTCATGACATTTCTAGTAAGTATACTCTGAAATGTCTTTTTTTTTTATTAATTAAAATAGAGTTTGCTTCTCATTTTGTAGAAATGACTGTCTTTTATTTAGAAGTCTCTCTGGTGGAAGTTTTTTTTTAAAAAGCAGAGGTGGGTGCTTTTATATTTGTTTTGTAAACTAGCTACCACCGCATTACTTTACTTTATAGAGGAAGAAAAGGGAAGCACTTGTATAAGACCTTATCTGCCCCACCCAGTGACTATAAACACTTTTTTTCTATGTAGTGAGGTAAATTGGAATGCAGCCACTCTTGTGTAAGCAAGTACGGCGTCCATTTTGCCAGCAGATACTGCTCTCCGATACCACTGAAGTGAATCGCTTGTGGTTCAGGGAAGAATATGTCAGCCAAGAGACCACTCCCTGCCTTCCCTTTGAAACATGCCAACTGATTTTTTAATATCAAACACAAGGTTGGGTGCTTGGGACTATTGTTAGTCAGTATTGCACTCTGGAGTCACAAGTAAAACTTCAAAAGTTACGGAGAATATGAAATTGGCTTTGTGCTATGTTGGTGGTACTACTTAAATGCCAGTTATTGGAATTGCTGGTCTTGTTGCAGTTTCTCTTTTAAAAAAGTTGTTAAACCTGCAGAATGCACATGCCCAATAGTATATGGATTTCTACGTAGAAAAGTGAGAGGTAATGGATCCAGAAGGAAGAACTAAGCAGGCCATGTTCTTGGCAAATAGGTTTTTTTTTGAAATGGGATAGGGAAGTAAACTGGTCTGGGGGTACAGATTCACAAGTTAAAAGTGAATTAATGAAGAGTTCTCTCTCTCAATGTCCACTTCTCTGTGCATCTCCACCAATCATTACCCTGATGTGGTAGAGACTTAGGCTCTCAAGTAATATTGGGAGCTCCTTGCTTGTGATAGGGTCAACTTGGAGAAAGTGCGAACTACAGATGCTGGAGATCAGAGCTGAAAAATGTGTTGCTGGGAAAGCGCAACAGGTCGGGCAGCATCCAAGGAGCAGGAGAATCGACGTTTTGGGCATAAGCCCATAAGAAGGGCTTATGCCCAAAACGTTGATTCTCCTATGATAGGGTCACCCATAGTAATAAAGTTAGGGAAGGAGCTGGACAAAGTGCAGTCCAAAAAGCTGTCAATTGCTGAGGACAGCAATTAAGAACCGGGAACAGAATCTACCTCTGGCTGCGAAGGCTTCTAGTCGTCATAATTTGATGTGACCAAATTCCAATCCCCAACCTGTGACAACTAAACAATGATGGGGAGCTTAGAGCACCTAGTTTCTACCAGGAAAATTTCATAAACAATGCCTCTGCCATGTCCTCTGGGTTCACTGATAGGTCTACTGAACAAATGAGGTTTTGGTCAAGAGAAAGAAGGAAATATATGTCAGATATAGACAGGAGAGATTAAATGAATCCTTGAATGAGAGTATAAAGGCTGTAGAAGTATACTTAAGAGGAAAATCATGAGGGCAAAAAGGGGACATGAGCTAGCTTTGGCAAATAGAATTAAGGAGAATCTAAAGAGATCCTACAAATGCACTTAATGGTAAGGTCCTAGGGAGTGTTGCTGAACAAAGAGACCTTGGAGTGCAGGTTCATAGCTCCTTGAAAGTGGTGTCACAGGTAGATAAGATAGTGAAGAAGGCATTTGGTATGCTTTCCTTTCTTGGTCAGAGTATGGAGTACAGGAGTTGGGAGGTCATGTTGCGGCTGTACAGGACAACAGTTAGGCCACTGTTGAAATATTGCGTGCAATTCTGGTGTCCTTCCTATCGGAAAGATGTTGTGAAACCTGAAAGGGTTCAGAAAAGATTTACAAGGATGCTGCCAGGGTTGGAGGATTTGAGCTATTGAGAGAGGTTGGGTAGCCTGGGGCTGTTTTCCCTGGAGCGTCGGAGACTGAGGGGTGACCTTTGGAGGCTTACAAAATTGAGGGGCATGGATAGGATAAATAGGCAAACTCCTTTCCCTGGGATCAGGGAGTCCAGAACTAGAGGGCATAGGTTAAGGGTGAGAGGGGAAAGATATAAAAGATACCTAAGGGGCAACATTTTCACGCAGAGGGTGGTACGTGTATGGAATGAGCTGCCAGAGGATGTGATGGAGGCTGGTACAATTGCAACATTTTAAAAGGCATTTGGATGAGTATATGAATAGAAAGGGTTTGGAGGGATATGGGCTGGGTGCTGGCAGGTGGGACTTGATTGGGTTGGGATATCTGGTCGGCGTGGACAGGTTGGACTGAAGGGTCTGTTTCTATGCTGTACATCTTTGACTCTAAATACATGAAGGGCTGAAGGGTAATGAGGGAGAGAGTATGGCCCCTCAAAGATCAGCAAGGCAACCTATGTGTGGAGCCACAGGAGATGGGGAAAGATACTAAATGGGTATTTTGCATCAGTGTTCACTGTGGAGAAGGACATGGAAGATATAGAATTTTAGGGAATAAGTAGTGACATCTTAAAATGTCCATGTTACAGTGGAAGAGGTGCTGGATGTCTTCAAATGCATAAAGGTGGATAAATCCCTGGGACCTGATAGGTATACCCTAGAACTCTGGGAAGCTAGGGAAGTGATTGCTGGAGTCCCTTGCTGAGATTTCTGTAATTGATAGTCACAGGTGAGGTACTGGAAGTTGGCTAACGTGGTGCCACTATTTCAGAAAGGTGGTAAGGACAAGCCAGGGAACTACAGACAAGTGAGCCTGACGTCTGGCAAGTTGTTGGAGGGAATCCTGAGGGACAGGATTTACATGTATTTAGAAAGGCAAGGTCTGATTAGGGATAGTCAACATGGCTTTGTGTGTGGGAAATCGTGTCTCACTAACTTGATTGATTTTTTTTTTTGAAGAATTAACAAAGAGGACTGATGAGGGCAGAGCAGTGGATATGATCTATTTGGACTTTAATAAGGTGTTCAACAAGTTCCTCATGGTAGACAGATTAGCAAGGTTAGATCACATGGAATTCAGGGAGAACCAGCCATTTGGTTACAGAACTGGCTCGAAGGTAGAAGACAGAGGGAGCTAGTGGATGGTTGCTTTTCAGACTGGAGGCCTGTGACCAGCAGTGTGCCACAAAGATTGGTGCTGGGTCCACTGCTTTTCATCATTTATAATATAGATGTGAATATAAGAGGTGTGGTTAGTAAGTTTGCACATGACACCAAAATTGGAGACGTAGTGGACAGCGAAGAAGGTTACCTCAGAGTACAATGGGATCTTAATCCGATGGAGTTTAATTTTTAGATAAATGCAAGGTGCTGCATTTTGGAAAAGCAAATCCGAACAGCATCTAGACACTTAATGGTAAGGTTCTGGGGAGTGTTTGCTGAGCAAAGACCTTGGAGTGCAGGTTCATAGTTCCTTGAAAGTAGAGTCGCAGGTAGATAGTCTAGTGAATAATGCATTTGGTATACTTTCCTTTATTGTCAGACAATTGAGTATAAGAGTTGGGAGGTCATGTTGTGGCTGTACAGGATATTGGTGAGGCAATTGTGCACAATTCTGGTTTCCCTCCTATTGAAAGGATGTTGTGAAACTTGAAAGGGTTCAGAAAAGGTTTACAAGGATGTTGCCAGGGTTGGAGGATCTGAGCTACAGGGAGAGGCTGAACAGGCTGGGGCTGTTTTCCCTGGAGTGTCAGAGAGGCTGAGGGGTGACCTTTATAGAGTTTATAAAACCATGATGGGCATGGATAGGGTAAATAGGCAAAGCCTTTCCCTGGGGTGGGGGAGTCCAGAACTAGAGGGCATAGGTTTGGGGTGAGAGGGGAAAGATATAAAAGGGACGTAAGGGGCAACTTTTTCACACAAGGTGGTGCGTGTATGGAATGAGCTGTCGGAGGAAGTGGCGGAGGCTGGTACAATTACAACACTTAAAAGGCATCTGAATGGGTTTATGAATATTTCAAAATGTCACTCTCTTTCCCTACATTCTATATCTTCATGTCCTTTTTTCCACAGTAAATACTGATGCAAAATACTCATTTAGTATCTCCCCCTCATTTCCTGCGGCTCCACACAAAGGCCGCCTTGCTGATCTTTTGAGTGGCCCTATTCTCTCCCTGGTTACCCTTTTGTCCTTTAATATATTTGTAAAACCCTTTTTGGATTCTCCTTAATTCTATTTGCCAAAGCTACCTCCTGTCCCCTTTTTGCCCTCCTGATTTCCCTCTTAAGTATACTCCTACTGCCTTGTACTCTTCTAAGGATTCACTCAATCGATCCTGTCTATACCTGACATATGCTTCCTTCTTTTTCTTAACCAAATCCTCAATTTCTTTAGTCATCCAGCATTCTCTATACCTACCAGCCTCGCCTTTCTCTGACTCCATGCACAACTTCCCACTACTATTCTTGATTGGCCCAAATCTTACCCTCGTGATTGACTTTTGGAGAAGAGGAAGCATGAAAGTAAATCACCTCTCCGATTCATGCTGTTTAAAAGGCTTTTGCGATCACTATGACTAGAATGGAAGATTTAGTTTGAGGGCTAATAACTCTGTTCTAAATGGATTGTCAAAGGAGGTACAGTATGTCAGAGCTGAATACTGGATGGATTGAATCGATTCATTTTCTGGTATTGTTTTTGTAAATTATTCATTTTTACAGATTATCACCTGATTTTGGAGATGGTAGATTGTGTTGCCATCCATGTGGTGGAATGTTGCTATCTCCTGGCATGTTACTGCTGTTCACTTCGTCAGACATAATTAAGAAAATGGACATCACAACCTCCCGCTTAACTGGCTACCTATTGAAACACAGTGCTGTAAACTGACAAGTGCCCTTGTATAGTGACTAAAAAAAAATCTATAATTTTGATAATGTGCAGGAAATTTTATGAAACCAGTGATGTACATGTGGAAGAAAGTACTAGAAAGATATTGTAATACTTCCCACAACCTTGCTTCCATTTTGCATCTCGTGCTGGAAACACACATTTTGGGCTGAATGTGTTCTTTCTCTGTAATTTCCCTTACTTGGAATCTCCAATTATTGAATAATACAGGTGGATTCCAGTTAGTTATGTTTATGGCAAGTAATATTCAAGGGAGATTTGTTGTATTGCTATGCCTTTAAAGGAGGCTAGCAGGAAGGATTAAATTTGGCCAATTATTGATTTTTTTTTTTCAAAAGATGTTCCCTCCTGATTCCATAGAGAAATTCCAATGAGGTCTGACACCATTCCAAATGGAGATTGGAATATCTCTGTCTGTCAATTAATTTTATTTAGTATCTGCAACAAAGCCACTCCCCACGCTGTAAATTCCTTTGCCTGCTTGTATGATCATGTTCTGTTATTGGATAGTGCTAATGTTCCAGCAAGTTTACACTCTGCACAATTGTTACGGAAGTGGTTGAAATTCCAGTCAGAGCAGACTGTCAGTAAAAGCGACTCTAAATATCTTAACGTTTGATCTCTCATTAACTTTGTGCTCATTTGGAATCACACTGAGCTTGTTTTCCCTTTTTGAGGTTGTAAATGAACTGTTTGCCTGCTCTATAGTTCACAGGAACTTCCGCAATCATTTGAAATTATTTGGTGAATGTCCAACAAATATATACAATGGACTCTAAGATTGATCAGGCTGCAGTGCAGAGAAGCCAACAGTGTTTTACCTTTGTCAGCACAGGATGAGGTACAGACACATTAAAATTACACAACTTTATTTTAATAGAAGGGGAAATTTGATAAAACATTAGAAACGTAAGTGAGAAGATGTGCCCACTGAAACCCATCTATCTGCTACATTAACTTCCCATCAAGCTATTGGGACAGGAGAATGTTTTGTTTTCCCTTTTTTTGTTTGTCCTCCAAAAAGAATGTACACTTCTAATTGAATTTTTAAAGTAGTTCTTTTGACCATCTTAAATTAGCTTTGAGTACCCCAAATCCTCCTAGGATATTTCCTCTCTCTGTACCTCTGACATTAATCCTGGATTAGTTTCTGCTTTTCACTCTGCAAATGTTAATGGCTCTGTCTTGCACTGCTGCTCTTGCATCAAGTGAGGAAGAAACTGCTGCCAGGCACAGCACTTTATTCCTTTAAGTATTTTTCTAAAATTATTAAACTGGAGGCAGAATTCTAGTTTCACATACTTAAGTCTGGTTTTCAATGAGGTTTACCAAGAGAGAGGAGAAGAATCTGATTTCATATTTTTAATAGAATTGGACTTTAGTCCAATTACTTTAGTCTTTTCATTTCGGTTTTTTAAAATATCTTTTAATTTATTATTATTTTGATAAAACTTGACTTTACTCTACTCTATCTGGTTTCTTTAAACCAGCACACTTAAGAGGAAGCATGCATTTCAGCTAGATGTAGCTTCTGAATTCTTCTGCTACCATCAGATGTGTTCCCTTTTACAGAGTCATTTCTTCCATCCTAAATTTCAAGGGGAAAATTTGAGTGAAATTCTGTGTCTTTCTAATTTAGTAAATTTTTTTGAGATCTAGCCTCAAATTTTATTGTTTTCAACTTACTTAAATCAAACCTCTGCAGCAGATTTGAATTTCAATTAGGTCAGAGATTTGAATGACTTCTTGCTTTTATAATACTGTCATTTTTAACCTGGGTGTCTATCTCTGATTCAAGGAGGTAAAAACAATGACTGCAGATGCTGGAAACCAGATTCTGGATTAGTGGTGCTGGAAGAGCACAGCAGTTCAGGCAGCATCCAAGCAGCTTCGAAATCGACGTTTCGGGCAAAAGCCCTTCATCAGGAATAAAGGCAGTGAGCCTGAAGCGTGGAGAGATAAGCTAGAGGAGGGTGGGGGTGGGGAGAAAGTAGCATAGAGTACAGTGGGGGAGGGGATGAAGGTGATAGGTCAGGGAGGAGAGGGTGGAGTGGATAGGTGGAAAAGGAGATAGGCAGGTAGGACAAGTCATGGGGACAGTGCTGAGCTGGAAGTTTGGAACTAGGGTGAGGTGGGGGAAGGGGAAATGAGGAAACTGTTGAAGTCCACATTGATGCCCTGGGGTTGAAGTGTTCCAAGGCGGAAGATGAGGCGTTCTTCCTCCATGCGTCTGGTGGTGAAGGAGGCCCAGGACCTCCATGTCCTCGGCAGAGTGGGAGGGGGAGTCGAAATGTTGGGCCACGGGGTGGTGTGGTTGATTGGTGCGGGTGTCCCGGAGATGTTCCCTAAAGCACTCTGCTAGGAGGTGCCCAGTCTCCCCAATGTAGAGGAGACCGCATCGGGAGCAACAGATACAATAAATGATATTAGTGGAGGTGCAAGTAAAACTTTGATGGATGTGGAAGGCTCCTTTAGGGCCTTGGATAGAGGTGAGGGAGGAGGTGTGGGTGCAGGTTTTACAGTTCCTGCGGTGGCAGGGGAAAGTGCCAGGATGGGAGGGTGGGTTGTAGGGGGGCGTGGACCTGACCAGGTAGTCACGGAGGGAACGGTCTTTGCGAAAGGCGGAAAGGGGTGGGGAGGGAAATATATTACTGGTGGTGGGGTCTCTGATTCACTCCAGTCTGAAGAGATGAAACTAAAGACCGTAAGTGATGGCCATCAAACTCACAAGTTAATTATGCAATCACTCTTTATCCACACTCTCCTCTAACTCCTGCCCAAAGAAAAAAATCTGGGCCCAGTTCAACAAACGTTTTGGGTAGTGTAGAACAAGGTTCTGGATTCATTGCAACAAATCAACAACAACATGTATTTATAGAGCAACTTTAACATAAGATGCTTAAACAATATGGTGTGTTTTATTTGAAAGTTTAAGTTCTCTTCTAAGGCGTTGTAATAACTT
Source organism: Chiloscyllium plagiosum (assembly GCF_037043375.1). Classification (NCBI taxonomy): domain Eukaryota; kingdom Metazoa; phylum Chordata; class Chondrichthyes; order Orectolobiformes; family Hemiscylliidae; genus Chiloscyllium; species Chiloscyllium plagiosum. Next base: position 18,804,121 of record NW_028270191.1, on the reverse strand, counting down.
ATCTAATAGAGGGTAACAACTCTGGAAAGAAATAATCCCCCAGCATCTAATCATTTGCCTTCTAATTTTCTATTGCTGATTATCCCTCTCCATTTCAGCTAATCTAATTTGACTGCATCCAATCCAAATAGTCATTTGGTAGTACAGAACTTATATATTGCTGAAAAAAAGGACACACTTTGTTGAAGAGTATCATTTGCAAGAATACAGAGATGAAGAAGACCTGACTCATTGTTAACTCTCTGCTTTTTCTCTGTGGATGCTGCCTGACCTGAGTTTCCCCAGCGATCTGTTTATGTTTTACTGAGACGGAGATGAAAGCCCAGGCTGTTGAGCACTTTGCCAGCTGTAGAGAGATGGCAGCAGAGGAAGAAAAGCCCGAGGTTGCTGGAGATCACACTGCTGCTAGGGCAGGCAAGGGCGATCAGGGACTTCGATCAACTGCATGGCCAGACACCAGAGCAGCATGTGGGTTTGTTGGGGACACTGGGCAACCTGACACAAAGTTTGCAGGACTGCAGCATTACAATCAGGATGTTGCCTCCAGACATGTCATTGTCTGTCTGGCTGCTGCTATGGACAGTTTGACAATTGCTATAGAGGGCCAGCTTCAACAGTCTCAAAATCTGCTGGATACGCAAACAGACCTGCAGTTTGTTGCTCTAGCCATTGGCACCAAAAGAATGGCACATGGACAAGGAAGCTAAATTTCACTCTAGGTACCCCTTCTTCACACAGAGACAAAAGTGGTGCCAATAGATACCCAGCAGGAGCACATACAGGTTCTCCAGAATCTCCTCCACAGCACATTTCAGGGATGGCTGAGCTATTCTCCTCCAGCCTGTCTGCCATCCTGGCCATTCAAACCAAGAAGGGTGCACAATCTCACCAGTACCCTTCCACTGCCACTATCATTCGTTTGACTGAACTGGTCCTCACCCTCAACAATTTATCTTTCGAATCCTCCCACTTCCTCCAGATGAAAGGGGTAGCCATGGGCACCCACATGGGCCCCAGCTATGCCTGTCTCTTTGTCAGCTACGTAGAACAATCCATTTTCCACAGTTATACCTGCACCACTCCCCACCTCTTCCTCCGCTCCATTGACGACTGCATCGGCACCACCTTGTGCTCCCACGAGGAGGTTGAGCAGTTCATCAATTTCACCAACACATTCCACCCTGACCTTAAATTTACCTGGACCATCTCTGACACCTCCCCCCCCTCCGTCCTGGACCTCTCCATCTCCATCAACGACAACCGACTCAACAACGACATTTTTTACAAACTCACCGACTCCCACAGCTACCTCAATTACAGGAGGCAGGGTGGGAGGAGGTGTAAAAGTGCTATCCCATATTCCAAATTCCTCCATCTCTGCCGTATCTGCTGCCAGGAGGACCAGTTCCACTACAGAACACACCAGATGGCCTCCTTTTTTAAAGACTGTAATTTCCCCTCTCACGTGGTTGAAGATGCCCTCCAACGCATCTCTTCCATGTCCCGCACCTCTGCCCTCAAACCCCACCCCTCCAACCGCAACAAGGACAGAACCCTTCCCCCTCCCCCCCGTCCTCACCTTCCACCCCACCAACCTCCGCATAAACCACATCATCCGCTGACATTTCTGCCACCTCCAAATGGACCCCACCACCAGGGGTATATTTCCCTCCCCACCCCATACGCTTTCTGCAACGACTGTGCCCTCCGTGATCTATCTGGTCAGGTCCACGTCCCCCAACAACCCACTCCCCTCCTAGCACTTTCCCCTGCCACTGCAGGAATTGCAAAACCTGCACCCACACCTCCCCCCTCACCTCCATCCAAGGCCCCAAAAGAGCCTTCCACAAGCATCAGAGTTTCACCTGCACATCTACAAATGTCATTCGTTGCATCCGTTGCTCCCGATGTGGTCTCCTTTACATTGGGGAGACTGGACACCTCACAGAGCGCTTCAGGGAACATCTCCGTGACACCCGCACCAATCAACCCCACTGCCCCGTGGCCAAGTATTTCAACTCCCCGTCCCACTCTGCTGAGAACATGCAGGTCCTGGGCCTCCTCCACTGTCACTCTCACACCACCCGACGCCTGGAGGACAAACGTCTCATCTTCCACCTCAGAACTCTTCAACCCCACGGCATCAATGTGGACTTCCCCAGTTTCCTTATTTCCCCTCTTTTTCCCTCCCCACCTTATCCCAATTCCAAACTTCCAGCTGAGCACCATCCTCATGACCTGTCCCACCTGTCAATCTTCCCATCTATCTGCTCCACCCTCCTCTCTGACCTATCTCCTTTACCCCTTCCTCCATCCACCCATTGCACTCCCAGCTATCATCTCCCCAGCCCCACCCCCACCCATTTATCTCTCCACCACCGAGGCTTCTAACCTCATTCCTGATGAAGGGATCCTGCCCGAAATGTCGATTTTCCTGCTGCTCAGATGCTGCCTGACCTGCTGTGCTTTTCCAGCACCTACTCTAATCTTGACTCTCATCTCCAGCATCTGCAGTCCTCCCTTTCGCCCTGCACATTCAGCATGTCTGCATCTTCTGTACGTCTGACCAAACCTCCAAGGCCAAAGTGTCAAAGTTCAGCTATTTGCCTGTGTGGACAAGTGGGTACTCGTCAGACAGAATTCCAGGCTCCACCCTTTCTGTGTCTGAACACCAAAACATCGACATCTCCTACCTGATAGGGAGGACTGTCAACTCCCTTCAGCTTTTCAATCTGCCCATTTAACAAACCCCACACCCTTGGTAAAATCTGTCAATATTCCAGTGTGTCAGTGCACTGTTCCCAGAAGCCTACTCACCTGTGTGGGCCTTTTTCCTCCTGTATTCTATCATCTCTCCTGTGCCTTACAAATATTTTTAATCAGCTGTTATTACCTACTTCTGGAGTAGATGGGATTTGAACCCAGGTCTCCTACCCAGAGGTAGGGAACACTGTTACTGTGCCACAAAAGTCCTGCTTACCCCATCTTACATATCCCACTCACTATTGTTATGATCTCTGTATCCAAATTGGGTTCACAGGTTCCACGTGTCCCCCCTGAAGCATTGGTTCCCCCTGAACATTTTAGTAGGTGCATTCCCATGACTGACTAGGGCCCAACCCCCTTAGCGATTTTGTTGGAGAGCCGCAAATGAGGCATGGCCAGACCCCTGACAGCTCCTCAACTGTCTTTTTGTAATCCCTGGACTGATGGCTGTAAACCCACAGGACTGCCCACTCCCCAAACTGTAGAGGTGTGAGCCTCTTGACCCTCAGCCCTAATTGGATGCTTGACCGTGCCCAAGTGTTTGGATTGATACCAGACGACAGCCTTGACTACTATGCTGGGATACCCTCACTGATGGCTACTTCCCTGGACTTGAGTGAGAACTGCTCCCATTCCCTCAGACATGGTTGTTTCCTTGCAGCACATATAGTGAGTTTGCCACCTAAGCTGCTGACATGTGGTACAGACATGAGAATGATGTAGCAATGAGCCGTATGGCACAATGGCCACTCCCCTAAATATGACTTCTGTCAAGCTTCCTGGCTTTGTTTCTGCCTAAAAGTCAGATCGTACAGCAGTACTATGAGCCTTTAGGCTCTGGCCAAGGTGTGGCAAGGCAAGGATGCTGCATGTGTTGAGGAAAGTGCTAAGTGAGCAAGCGAGCAAGCAGCCTGGTTCAATCTGTGAACTTGATGCTGATTTCTGTACACCATGTCCTTGCAGCTACATTGCATTGATAGGTGCTGAGACACTCAAGTGCAGAATTAAATTGCAAGTGGATCAGAGATGTGCCATGAGCTACAGAGACTGGCATATGTTGGATGTCAGTGTCCATAGATGGGAGAAGCATTTGAGCATTTTGGCTGGACAGTTTGATTGGTTTGTCATGCAAAGTGATGCCAACAGCATAGGTTCAATTTCTGCACTGGCTTATGTTACTATGAAGATGAGTTGATAAAGCTTGGTGCTGGAAAAGACGCAGGCCTCAAGAAGGGTCCTGCCCAAAACGCCGACTCTCTTGCTCCGCGGATGCTGTTTGACTTGCTGTGCTTTTTCCAGTGCCACATTTTCTTAGCTCTGATTTCTCCAGCATCTGCAGTCCTCACTGTCTCCTAATTACCATGAAGATGGCAGTAGAGTGGGGCTTCTGAGCCCAGGGCTGATCCACTCCATCCATATTTTTGTTTTTTTTTCAATCTTCTCCCTTTTTTTCCCCTTTTTGTTTTACTTACCTCTTGGTGAAGAGCTTGGTTACAATCCAGTAGCATGGATTGTGGCAACTTCTGTGTTGACAAGTTGCTCCTGGTGCTGACTCATGGCTGCTGTAGTGGAGACAAGTTTGGCTTCCTAGCAACATCTGCATCCAGCACAGATTCACGGGTGAGTTTGAGCCCAGTACAAGACCTGGCGCCATCAGCAGCTACATCGTGAACTGGCCTGAAGCAGACTTGCAATCGAGGAGTCAAGTTTGGGTCACCAGTGTCAGTAGTGGTGTCTGCATTGGTAAGGTCCATTTGAGGACTCACAGTGGCATGACAATCACATCAAGGTGTGGTGTGGTGACCCTCAGCTTAAACCACCACCAGTTTTCTCTGCCAAACAGAGACATGCACGAGAATCAGAGGCCCTGTATGCTTTGCCATCATCTTAGAAAGAGAGCACCGCTGCTACATTTCCATCTGCCTAGAGTATGAAAAAGTGTGGATTTTAGAATAAAACATTAATTCAGCTGGAACACTCCTTGCTGAGCCACAAAAGTCAACTGAAAATTTAAAAAAACTTGAAGGCAAACTTCGCACTATTTTAATACAGTTTTGTTATTGAAGGTGATGGTGCACCCTAAAGGCCTCCCAGTGGACACTATGTGCTTCCCCTCAATGCACAATGAAGCGTGGACATAGCCATGGAAGAGGGGCAAACGGGTACTACAAGCGCCTCCATAGACCTACAAGCCTCGAGACCTGTTGATGGCTACTTTGAACAAGACCAAGAGGAGGTTCTCCTATCTGATCTTACCCCCAGCCCCACCCCCCGCCAACTCCATCCACAAACACACAATCTCATGGAGCGGGAAGCTCGGGGTGAAGTGGCGCCAACGTTTTAAACGGAGCCCCTTTTAAGACATTAAACAGTGGCTGAAAATGAAGACACTCAATCATGAAAACCTCCCCCCCCCCCCCCCCCCCACCCAGGCTACTAAAACTACATGTGGCTGGGTACCCAGTGGAACCTAAATTGCCATTCTATGGGACTGCTGCGTGTAACACTCTCCACTCCAAAGCCCCGATGGAAAAGGGAAGGAGCCCTTTTATAGTCATCCCTCCAGTGGGGCTCTCCACCGTTGGAATGTAGGGCACGTCCAAGCGGCTGACGAGGTGAAGAAGTGAAGGCTGTGCAGCAACAGCCCAGAATTGAAGGAAATGAGTTGAAACCCTGACATTCTCCAGTGGAGTTAGGCGGTGCTTGCTGGTAAGAGACTGCCGGGATAGTGGAGGACCGCAATTTGCCTCCCAAAGCCGTGGAAAGACTGGGCTGTGATCCAGGTGTACATCTGTGTGTGTGTTAACTGGGTTCGCTCACTCACTTTCTCTCTGGGCAGAAATGAGCAGAGCTGCGCTCCTGTCTCTGATCCTTGCCTTACTTATCGGAACCTCCAGCCAAGATGAAAAAGGGCAAGAACTGAAAGTGGAAGTCTTGGTGAGCAGATTTCTTTTAAAGCCCATCTGCTGTGGAAACGTTTACTTTCAGTATAGCATTTGAAATTTGACAACTGGTAAAGAAGCAGAACGCCTGCCTGTATTTCTTCTGATCTCCAAATGTTTTTCTTTTTCTAAAAAAAAAGCTGAAACCCGAAGGCTGTCCTGAGCTGTCGGCATTTGGAGACACTCTTCACATCCACTACACTGTAAGAAAATACCGCACGTTTCCTTTCAAACAAATACTCGCGTAAGCGAAAATGTTTTTGATACTTTTTGATATTTGACATAAGAAACCTGAGAAGCTTTGCATATCTGGAGGCCATTGGCTGATGGGGTGGGGGTTTTGATTATAATAACACGTCAGCAAGAATATTCCTTAATCCGTTTAAAATATCCCCTTTCCCACCGGTAAAGTACAGGCAAAGAAGTGGAAAAGTATTACTTATAAAATGTTATCGCAAGGTTTTATTCCATTTGGAAACTAACGGTCACTCAGTTAGGTTTAGAGCATATTTGTAAGAAAAGTTTATAATCCAGTGATTAGAAACTCAGAGCAAGTGACAAATGGACACGTCATTCCTAACATGTAGCGTCCATATCGCTTCTAGCTCTGCATCTTAAATGGATTAAGTTGTAGCCAGCACTGAGTGCAATATTCCATCCACGTTTAGTGGAAGCTGGTTCATATTTAGGTTTGGGAAAGTCGTGAGTTCCACTTTCTTTTTGCCCCTCGGTTAAGATGTTGCGTTTTCAGCCCCTTTATTATTTCTATCCGGCATTACAGGAATGACCCGGGTTCAGAAAACTCGCCAGTTCTGAGGAAGGGACGCTGGACCCGAAACGTTAACTCTGATTTTTCTCCTCAAATGCACCCAGACCTGCTGAGCTTTTCCAGCAATTTCTGTTTTTGTTCGCCAAATGGATACTGGGTCCTATGCTTTTCGTCATTTATATAAACAATTTGGACATGAATAAAGGAGGTATGCAGATGACACCGAAATAGGTGGTGTAGTGGACAGGGAAGAAGATTATCTCAAGAGTACAGTGGGACCATGATCAGATGGGCCGAGGAGTGGCAGACGGAGTTTAAAATAGAAAATCCTTTATTATCACATGTACTCCAGTGCAAGGAGTACAGTGAAAATTTAGATAAATATGAGATGTTGCATTTATGTAAGGCAAATCAGGGCAGGACCTTTACAGTTAATGGTAGGACCTTGGGGAGTGTTGCTGAACAAAGAGACCTCGGAGTGCAGGTGCACATTTTCTTGAAAGTAGAGTTGAGGTAGACAGGGGTGAAGAAGACATTTGGTACACTTACCTTTATTGGTCAGTGCATTGAGTAAAGGAGTTGGAGCACCATATTGTGGGTGTACAGGACATTGGTGAGGCCAGTTTCAGAAAGCAGTTTCTGGCCTCCCTGCTTTAGGAAAGATAGAGTCATAGTCATAGAGATGTACAACATGGAAACAGACCCTTCGGTCCAACCCATCCATGCTGACCAGATATCCCAACCCAATCTAGTCCCACTTGCCAGCACCTGGCCCATATCCCTCCAAACCCTTCCTATTCATATACCCATCCAAATGAATCTTAAATGTTGCAATTGTACCAGCCTCCACCACTTCCTCTGGCAGCTCATTCCATACACATACCACCCTCTGCGTGAAAAAGTTGCCCCTTAGGTCTCTTTTATAGCTTTTCCCTCTCACCCTATGTTGTGAAAATTGAAAGGGTTCAGAAAAGATTTACAAGAATGTTGCCAGGATTGCATAGTTTGAGCTATGGGGAGAGGCTGAATAGGCTGGGGCTGTTTTCCCTGGAGCATCAGAGGCTGAGGGGTGACCTTTTAGAGGATTATAAAGTCATGAGGGGCATGGATAAGGTGAATAAGTAAGATCTTTTTCCCAGGGTAGGGGAGTCCAAAACTAGGGAGCACAGGTTTAAAGTGAAAAAGGAAAGATTTAGAAGGCACCTAAGGGGTAACTTTTCATGTAGAGGGTGGTGCATGTATGGAATGAGCCGTCAGAGGACATTTAAAAGTCATCTGGATGGGTACATGAATAGAAAGGGTTTAGAGGGACATGGACCAAATGCTGGCAAATGGGACTAGATTGATTTAGGATATCTGGTTGGCATCAATGAGTTGAACCAAAGAGTCTGTTTCCTTGTATTGTATAACTGACTGTATGGAGCAATAGACCAGACGAGACAGCTCAGAAATAAGTATGTGGGCAGCTTCATTTAATTACAGACAAGTGCAAAGCATTGCATGAAGGATGGGAAAATGAGTGATGTGTGTCCTCAGAAAATTGGTCAAAATAGCAAAGCTTCAATTTTGAGTCCGAGGAACTTTGGATTCGATGCTCAAAGTGCTGAACCACTGCAGAGTTCTTGTTGTTTTCCTGCATTTTGGAAAGGATCAGGGCAGTACTTATACACTTAAGGGTAAGGTTCTGGGGAGTTTTGCTGAACAAAGAGACCTTGGAGTGCAGGTTCATAGTTCCTTGAAAGTGGAGTCGCAGGTAGATAGGATAATGAAGAAGGCATTTGGTATGCTTTCTTTTATTGGTCAGAGTATTGAGTACAGGAATTGGGAGGTCATGTTATGGCTGTATCTGACATTGGTTAGGCCACTGTTGGAATATTGTGTGCAATTCTGGTTGCCCTCCTATAGGAAGGTTGTGAAACTTGAAATGATTTAGAAAAGATTTACAAGGATGTTGCCAGGGTGGAGGATTTGAGCTATTGGGAGAGACTAGGGCTATTTTCCTTGGAGTGTTGGAGGCTGAGGGATGACCTTAGAGGTTTATAAAATCATGAGGGGCATGGATAGAATGAATAGCCAAGGTCTATTCTCCGGGGTGGGGGAGTCCAGAACTAGAGGGCATAAGTTTAAGGTGAGAGGGGAAGGATTAAAAAGGGGATCTAAGAGGTGACTTTTTCACACAGAGGGTGGTGCATGTATGGAACAAGCTGCCAGAGGAAGTGGTAGAGGCTGGTACGATTACAACATTTAAAAGGGATCTGAATGGTATATGAATAGGAAAGGCTTAGAGGGATACGTGCCAAATGCTGGCACATGGTCTAGATTAATTCAGGATATCTGGTCAGCATAGATGAGTTAGACCAAAGGGTCTTTTTCCGTGCTGTAGTCGGGTCTTCTTCCGTCTATGACTCTGTGGGTCTCACTGGCAGGGCTAACATTTGTTACTTGTCCCTACATTCCCATGAGAAGGTTGTGATGAACTGCCTTCTTGACTGGTGCCCACAATGCTGTTCGGGAGGGAGTTTCAGGATTTTGACCCATTGGCACTAAAGGAATTGCAATATTTTTCCAAGTCAGGGTGGTGAATAGCTTGGAGAGAATGTATCTGCCCTGATTGTTTCTAAATTGAAGTGGTCATGGGTTTACAATCCAATGAGCCTGGGTGAGTTACTGTAGTGAATCTTGTAGATGGTACACACTGCTGTCACCAGGGTTGAAGGGTAGTAATCAAAAGCATTTTAAACTGTATTTAAATAATGCCCACACTTAAAAGCCTTTCATTAGTTATAAAATGCTTCGGGACATCCTGAGGCTGTGAACAGGCAGAAGCTAATCTTAAATGCTCTCCTGAACCTGGAATTCCTGCACATAATAACCTCAGTTGAACCACACCTGACTGCTGATGTAAATCACATGCCTGTGAAATGGCATTGAGAATTGTTGACAGTATGTGGGTCACAAGAAAAGGGCACAGAATTTGCATATATGTCAGTCATTTTCTTATCTGTTCATCTTTTTTTCTGGATATTTATTATCACTCTAAATATCATCCATCATTTCCACTATTATTAACCATGGTACAAATTCCATGGTAAACCCTGGTAATATTCTAGATATGGTGAGTATGACTTATTGGGAATACTGCTATTGGTTTCAATTGGGTTATTGTGAGTTAACTTGAGGTTATTCGTGATGTTGGAGATTTTTTTGCATTGGGTTATTTCAAATATTGGGAGGATACCCAATGTGATAGCGAGAGATAACTGTGGGATATTGTTGGACACTAGAGATTACTACTTATAATTATGTTGAATAGTGGATCTAACTCTGTGCATTGTTATGGCTGTAAGAGAATTGATGCACTGTCTTCCCCTACTCTGTTTCTCAGGGGAAGCTGGAAGATGGAACCTTGTTTGATAATTCTTTAATCCGGGATCCTCTGGTGGTTGAGCTTGGCAAAAAGCAGGTTATTCCAGGTAAAATGTGACAATCTGCTGCTGCAATGAGACTGTGCTGAAGAAATGCATCCTACATACTATTACAAAGATTGACCCAAGAATAAGTCAATTGCTTGCCCTCATTTGGTACTATAAATGTTGACTCTCGCTAAAGTCTCACTTGACTCTCACTTGACTCTCGCTTCAATCCATACACAAAAACCTTCACTGAGATCAAGAACCACATTTTGATTTCAGGTATTTCAATGTTACTGTTCCAATTCTGAAACTATAAGTGCAAATGTGTTTGAAGAGAATTTAAATCTGACTTTATTTCTATTGATAGGTTTGGAACAGGGTCTCCTTGATATGTGTGTTGGGTAAGTCAATGTGATTTGTAATGTTAATTTATTATTACAGTTTGAGGCAAGTGTAGGAATATTGCAATATGAATTAATTGGTTTTAAATTCAGAGATGTTAGTAATATTGTGTCTGTCTGGTTGAGTTTTGTTCACCCCTGCTGTCCTCTCAAGTGCTTTTGCTGGGCTATGGTCCCATTGGTACCACCAACCCTCCAGTTGTTCACTTAAGTACCCTTTCTTTATGCAATCCTAAATACTTAGTGTCTGTTTATCTTCGAGCTGTGCATCTGAATGATTACAATCAAGCTTAATTCCTAATCTGAAGCCGTTGACTCCCTGGTGGAGTTCAATTTCACTGGAATTAGCTTTTCTCCAGTGTCTCATCCAAGAGTCTATTCTTTGTGTTGAATCTCGACAGTGAGAAACAGCAGGCATGCTAGCTGAGCTCCATCCACATCCTGCATTTCTGATTGCATTTTTGAAGAGTAAATAAGAGAAAGGAACCATGGCAAGTTTTTCCCTTTACACCTCCAGCATGCTGTGAGTGGCAGACAGCACGGAGCAGGAATTGAACCAGGGACCTTTGCATATTGATTAATGATAAGCTGCTTTATAAACTGAACCACAGTGTTCTAACTGTTTATAAGAAGAGTCTATTAATCTCAGATCCATTAGTAATCTATATACTGTGAATCACAGTAACTAACTCAGTCTGACATATAACATGACCTTTGGTTTTGGACACCAAAATCTATGTTGAGGACTATAGTCAGCATGTAAATTGATCCCCCTCCCATTTTTCAGCTAATAAATGTATATTTAGGACAGAAGTCAGTAGGAGTTGAAATCCATTTCTCAGCTCAAAGTTTCTTTCAAGTTGTACGCATCTTACATGCCAGCACATGGAATCAAGCAGGCAATAGGGGTTGAGTTGCCAGAAGACACACCCATGCAGAGCAAGACCATGCATGGCTGACAAACAAACATTTTTTCATCTTTCAAAAGGGTGGCTACCTACTCAGCATATAAATTAATCCCCTGTTTTGGAAGCATTTTGTATGAACCTTCAAAGGTTGACTCTGACGCCATGATCTACATACTAGCTGTGGCATGATTTGAAGATCATTTTTCCCCCCTCTGTCTTTGGAAAGTGATGAGGAGTCTTTTTCTTTACAGAGAGAAGAGGAAGTTAACAATTCCATCTAACCTTGCGTATGGGAAACGAGGCTTTCCACCCTCCATTCCAGGCATGTATCTGGTTCCACCTCCTGGCTACACACGTTAAGTTCTGATTTAAGAAGCATTTTATTTAAATAGCAGTACTTCAGGACTCTAGAGCAATCCTAATCAATAATTTTATATTGACGTAGTGCCTTTGACATAAATGATTACCAATTATAGGCAGTTCTTTTATAACACAATGGTTGCATTCTTGTACAACCCCGTATTATAGAAAAATTGCACCTCAGAAACAGCGTTTAAAGTGTTGGCGATGTAATCACATTACAACCAATGCACATTTTAAAAGTCCGCACTTTAGAAACTGTCCCCCCAATTCGTCAATCGCGTTACAGTGAATTCACTTTGACGAAACGCATGCTATAGCAGAACAACATGTATCTTTGGAATAAATACTGCTCCTGCTATTTCACGTTTTTCATAATTATGTCATCAGTATATCTTTAACTCAAGAAAACTGAATATTGTTTTCAACTACTTTGAGAAACCATTGCTGAAAAGACTAAATGGTTGGATGACAGTAAAGAGTTGAGAAAAGTTAAATGTTGGATAGGATAAAGGAAGAACATGTAATTAGAGTCATAGAGATGTACAGCATGGAAACAGACCCTTCAGTCCAACCCGTCTAAGCCGACCAGATATCCCAACCTAATCTAGTCCCATTTGCCAGTACTTGGCCTATATCCCTCCAAACCCTTCCTATTCATATACCTATCCAGATGCCTTTTAAATGTTGCAATTGTACCAGCCTCCACCACTTCCTCTGGCAGCTCATTCCATACACGTACCACCCTCTGCGTGAAAAAGTTGCCCCTTAGTTCTCTTTTATATCTTTCCCCTCTCTTAAACCTATGCCCTCTAGTTCTGGACTCCCCCACCCCAGGGAAAACTTGTCTATTTATCCTATCCATGCCCCTTATGATTTGAAAAACCTCTACCTGGTCACCCCTTAGCGTTTGACGCTCCAGGGAAAACAGCCCCAGCCTATTCAGCCTCTCCCTATAGCTCCAACCCTGGCAACATCCTTGTAAACCTTTTCTGAACCCTTTCAAGTTTCACAACATTCTTCAGATAGGAAGACCAGAATTGCACGCATTATTCCAAAAGTGGCCTAACCAATGTCCTCTACAGCCGCAATATGACCTCCCAACTCCTATACTCCACACTCTGACCAATAAAGCATACCAAATGCCTTCTTCACTATCCTATCTGCTTTCAAGGAGCTATGAACCTGCACTTCAAGGTCTCTTTGTTCAGCAACACTCCCTAGGACCTTACCATTAAGTGTATAAGTCCTGCTAAGATTTGCTTTCCCAAAATGCAGCACCTCGCATTTATCTAAATTAAACTCCATCTGCCACTCCTCGGCCCATTGGCCCATCTGATCAAGATTCCACTGTAGTCTGAGGTAACCTTCTTTACTGTCCACTACACCTCCAATTAAATGCTAATAAGGCAAGGTTTTAAAAACCTGCAGGCTGAGAGGTAAAGTGTTCCTGGAAAGGGTAGGAGAATATAATAGTTTTGCTTTCAATATAGTGAGGGTCTGGGAAGAAAAAACAATGGTATAGAATGCCATATTTTGCAACATAGCAGAAGTGTTCCTCGAAGCAAACAGAACTATAGGACAGAAGCAATTGAGAGAGACCTTGGAAACTACATTTCAGACTGAGAACATCTAGAAAACTGCAAGATATTTCTGGTGCCCTGCCCAAGATTATGGGATAGGTGCTGGAAGAACCTCCCAGGGACAGGTCAGGCTTATGCCTTAAAAGGTTAAACATTGCTGACAGGGCAAGTAGTGTTTGGCTCAAAAGAGAGCTAAGTTTCTCAGAGACCATGGAAATGTCAGAGTTCTACTTGAGCTTAAAGGAAGATCGGTTGAATACAACAACCCAAAGTCAAAATAATTAATGGAACAGCACACATTTCACTCTCATTGGGTTTATGACAGTGGAATTACTTTGTATTCCTCTTCCGAAGTCGACTGGTATTTTATTGCTAAGTGCTGCAATGTCCTCAATGTAACTGGACATTGAGTTTTGAACGTTACTTTTTTGTATTTCAGGAGATTCTGTATTGTTGTTTGAGACAGAGTTGATTAGTTTGGTGAAGTCAACATACTGGAAGAAAATGATGGACAATGTAATTCCAATCGCCTGCGTGCTGCTGGTCCCTGGACTTTTGTGTCTAATAGGCTATTATCTCTATCTAAAAGCAAATGCGCCACAAATCTCCAAAAGGAAACTTAAAGAGGAGAAAAAGAGCAAAGCAAAAAATAAATAAGTTTTCTGCAAAATTGTTCAAGTGTGTATGGTTTTATGTTTTAAACTGGGAAGAGTTGGTTCGATATCATATGCATCATGAGAGTTTGTTCTAGTTCGACCAATGGCACCTGTGAATAATCTCTTGGTTACAGATAGTTGATCATTACTGTCTTCAAGTTATTCTGCATAGGTTCAGCTTTAGGTCAAACTCACTTAGTTGCTGTAATTGATTGTTACATGTTCGGCCAAGAAGGCAAGGGTTAAAGCAAAGCAATATTAGCATTAGGCGGAGGTGATAATCAGCATTATAGTACTTCTACCATTATTGAAGATGTTTTCCTCACTCACATGCTGGTCCTGCCGATGTAACAATTACATAAGATTATCATTAGTAAAAATGCCTTATAAACAATCTACTGTTAATTTTGGGGGGGGAAAGAAAGTTGCAGCGGTCAAGTGTGAAGATACATGTTGATCACTTTTCAGATATAACTAAAATTGAGCTGAGGAGAAATTGTTCAAGAACTGTGGAGTATGAAGATTGCATGACCCGAATGCTATTTTAGTCTGCAGCAATGCATAATTCAAGACTGCGCAGAAATGCAAAAGTGCGTTAGATTCTAAACATGGGCAGGTGATGTTCTCGTACAACACTTATCAAATTTCCCTGTTATTTCCATGGTGGACAACTCCACCCTTTTACGTGGGTTAAAATGTCCAATGAGAAGTAAATTTGCTACAAACACATTGTTTGTTTGTCAAGGCTCAAATTTCTAAACTGTTGTTTTCAAGTCAACCCATTTCATGGAATGAAGAAGTTGGAAAATGTAGCCTGGAGCGAATCTACCTCAAAATAGGTGTGAATACTAAATACTAAACAGCTCATAATTCAGCACTAATTAGCAGTGAATTGCAAGTCCTACTTGCAAAAGGTCACGTGACAGCTGGTGTGAGAACTGAAAAATCGTGGTGTCAGTTGTAATCACTGAGTGAAACAGTGGGCATAGGAAGGAGGATCTTTAGTTTGCTCTATAGTTGAGGCTAATAGTGCTTGACATTGACATACAAACTAGAAAGATATTGCATTTCCTCAAGAGTAATGTTCTTAAATTGGACCACAGAACTCAGAAAGCTTGTGCATCTGCAGTGAAGCCTGTGTTCACCTCTTAGGCTGTGTCAACAGCACAATGTGAATGTGGAGGTAGGTGATAGGATCCTGAAGTGCAGTATAGATTTGTCTCAAGTATTTTCTAAACTGTGACATCTGTCGAAATATGGAAATGTTGGACTATAAGTTACATAACTCAACAATAGGTTGCTTCATGCAATTATCAAAGTTAGTCAACTACAATGTCTCAAGGTTTCCGGATGAGGACAGACAGTTCTGCTGCTTATGGCAGCACAAGGGCAAGAAATGTTACTCTTTTGCACAACAGAAACTTGTGAAAATTCCAACTTTTAAGAAAGGGTTAAGTTCAACTCTGGAATAATCAGCAGGAATTCAGCCCTACAAGCTTCTCCTCAGGGAGAAGGCTATTAACACAGAATTGCCCCTTTGCAAGAACTCTGCCCCAGAAAATCACAGATCTAACCTGACCCAAAAGCAGCTCTTTTTCATTTTTTAACAGTGTTCCAAATATATCAATTTTGTCTCAGAAGTCTATATAAGACTTACAGTTAAAGTGCCTGTCAGTGGCAGGATATACCAAGCCAATGAAATACTTCTGAACAGCCATGAAATAAATGTTCTCTAATGTGTCTTGAGAATGGAGCACTTTTCTAAGATTAAATGCGACATAATACCAAACCAAGAACACTTACCCTAACTAAACATTCCTGACCAGGCATGAAAATCCTACCACCAGGAGCAGAGACAACTCTTTTAGGTGAAAATATGGTTATCCTGCCTTGACTGGATCTGTTTGTGGAAAGTAGGGAGTGAGCTGCTATGCACAGATAAAGCTTGGAGGACTGCAGTATACTGACATTCTAACACAGGTCGTTCTGCTGTAACGGGTGTTTCATGAACATGAATTTGCTAATAACAGGATTGATGAACTGGGGACATTGTTTTGAAAGAGCGAAGTATTAAAGTGTGTATTGGTTATAACTCCATTCCGGCCCCATTAGTTTAAATGGTGCTGCTATTATGCAATTTTTTTAGAAGATGGGATTGTACGAGAACAGAACTACCGCGCTGTAGCAGAACTGACCGTATGTGTTACTCAGATTGATTCATTGAACTAGATGGTTTCTTCAGAAAGTAATATATGTGCTTGCTGTCAGCTCCTGGGAGTTCTTTGAGGAGTTTTTGCAGGAGATGGAGTAGTTGTTCTTTATTCAGTGTATTGCATTGTGTCTGTGTAAAATTAGAATGTATGGGCATAATTTTCCCCTTCCTGGAGGTAGAGACAAGGGGGAGTAATTGGACAAGTTGGCCTTCTTGAGATACTCACCAATTAATCTCTGATCGAGAAAGTTTATTAGAGATATTTTTGACCTGTCACCAATTGAGGCCCTTCAGTGAGCAATTAATGGCCTCTTAAGGGCTTCATTGACCACCACCACAATTATCTATCATCTGACCAGGTAAGAGAGAGCTGATGTGTTTCCCAGTTGGGAAATGGGGTGGGGGTGGGAAGGATGCCTGTCATGTTTGTTAGGGAGAGGAATGTTTTGATCTGGGAGCAATCAGAAGCATGGATAAGGGAGTGGCCTCTGAAAGCTACTGCTTTTGCCTTCTTCACATGCCCCCGGCCCTCGTCCTGTGTCAAGGATAAAGATATACTTACTTTTTTGCTGCTGGTTCTCCTCAAGGGGTTTGCTAGGGTAGGTATAGAGATGTTTCCACTCAGACAGAAATAAAGACAGTTGCTAATCAATGCCACAGGGAATTTTGGAGAAATTAACTTACCCAGAGAGTGGTGAAAATATTGAACTAACTACTACATGCATTTAAGAGAAAACTTCATAACTAGATGAGGCAGACAGGTTAGAAAGAAATGTTGATAAGCAAGATAATTTGGTAGACATTTTTCCACACATCAACGCTTACCATTGAAAGAATTTACTTTGTTTCAATAGCAGTGTATTTATAAAGAGAATTTGATAACTGGTTGGTGGAATTGCAGATTTATATATTTATTGAATGATAAATATCTACTCATATGTCATTTAAGTTAATTAGGGAAAAAATGTCATTTAGTGACACTGGTCAGTAAAATAACTGGTGGCTCAGTAGTTAGCACTGCTGCCTCATTGCCCAAGGTACCCGGGTTCAGTTCCACCCTCGGGCGACTGTCTGTGTGGAGTTTGCACATTCTCCCCATGTCTGCGTGGATTTCCTCCAGGTGCTCCGGTTTCCTCCAACAGTCCAAAGATGTGCAGGTTAGATGAATTGGCCATGCTAACTTGCCCGCAGCGTTCAGGCATGTGTGGGTTAGGTGCGTTAGTCAGGGTAAAACTAGAGTAATAGGGTAGGGGAATGGGTCTGGGTGGGATACTCTTCAGAGAGTTGGTGTGGATTCGTTGGGCTGAAGGGCCTGTTTCCACAGGGTAGGGATTCTATGATTCTATGATAAAAGACAAGCAGAAGACATTGAGACATGAATTTAAGTGATTATTAGACTGTGTGATTAATGATGAGTGCAGCCTCAGTCACATTGTAAACCAGCTTTGAGGCTGCAGGTTCTATCACAGGCATATTCATTTTCACATTTGTTTTGTTGTTGATAACAATGAGAGGGTTCAGATTTGATAGGATTTCCTCATTGACAGAGATTCCATCTAAGTACTGTTTCAGAAGTTGCCGGAGACGTCTGTTCTCCTGCAGCAAGGTATGTTTCTCTTTCTGCAAGACAATCTGGTCCAACTGAACCTTATTATAACGCTTCCAGAATTGTTCCAGAGTCACATAGTCCATCATTGCCTTAAAAAAAGACAAAGTGTAAATTTACTATACAATAGAATCTAGGAAAAGGCATTATTTGCAGCAGATCCAGGAAATGAATTCCCCTGTAAGAAAAATCACATCATTTTGTAGTCAAATCCCAATTTGGATCAATTTCAGCTCTGGTTCCAGGCAAATATTCAAGACTTGACTTAAAATGAATTTGTCACTTATCTCAGTGAGTTCTTATGCCTATGAGTTTTTTGACAATTTGTAGCTTAGGTTGAGGTTCTGGATGTAAGCTTGCTTGCTGAGCTGAAAGGTTCGTTTTCAGATGTATCGCCACCATACTAGGTAACATCATCAGTGAGCCTCTGGTAAAGCGCAGGTGTTATGTCCCACTTTCTATTATGTGTTTAGATATCCTTGGGTTGGTGATGTCAGTTCCTGTGTTGGTGATGTCATTTCCTGTTCTTTCTCTCAGAGGGTGGTAAATGGGGTCCAAGTCAATGTGTTTCTTGATAGAGTTCCGGTTGGAATGCCATGCTTCAAGGAATTATCATGAGTGTCTCTGTTTGGCCTATCCTAAGATGGATGTGTTGTCCCAGTCAAAGTGGTGTCCTTCCTCATCTATATGTAAAGATACTAGTAATAGTGGGTCATGTCTTTTTGTGGCTAGTTGATGTCCATGTATCCCGGTGGCTATTTGTCTGCCTGTTTGGCTAACGTAGTGATTGTTACAGTTCTTGCATGGTATTTTGTGAATGACGTTCATTTTGCTTGCTGTCTCCACAGGGTCTTTCAAGTTCATTAGCTGCTGTTTTAGTGTGTTGGTGGGTTTGTGGGTTATTATGATGCCAAGGGGTCTGAGTAGTCTGGCAATCATTTCCAAGGTGTCTTTGATGTAGGGGAGAGTGGCTAGGGTTTCTGGACGTGTTTTTTCTTATTGATTGGGTTTGTTGCTGAGAAATCGGCAGACTGTATTCATTGGGTACCCATTCTTTTTGAATACACTGTATAGGTAATTTTTCCTCTGCTCTGCTTAGTTCCTCTGTGCTGCAGCGTGTGGTGGCTCACTGAAATAATGTTCTATTGCATTTCCATTTGTGGGTGTTGGGATGATTGCTTCTGTAGTTCAGTATTTGGTCCGTATGTGTTGTTTTCCTGTAGACGCTGGTTTGAAGTTCCCCATTGGCTGTTTGCTCTACTGTGACATCTAGGAATGGCAGTTTGTTGTTGTTTTCCTCCTTTTTCGTGAATTTTATGCCAGTAAGGATATTATTGATGCTCTTGAAGGCTTCCTTTAATTTGTTTTGTTTAATGATGACAAAGGTATCATCCATGTAGCAGATCCAAAGTTTGGGTTGGATGGTTGGCAAAGCTGTTTGTTCGAGTCTCTGCATTACTGTCTCTGCTATGAACCCTGACACCAGAGATCCCATGGGTGGGAACCCAACGGAACACCCATGGGACCTCCGACACCAGGGTTCTTAGCAGAGGCAGTAATGTCGAGACTCGAACAAACAGCTCTGCCAACCCAAACTTTGGGTCCACTACATGGATGACACCTTTGTCATCACTAAATGAAACAAATTAGAGGAAACCTTCAAGACCATTAATAATACCCTTACTGGCATAAAATTCACAAAAAAAAGGAAAAAGAACAGGAACTGACATCACCAACCCAAGGAAATCTAAACACATAAATAGAACGTGGGACATAACACTAGTGCTTCATCCGAAGGCTCACTGATGATGTTACCTGGTATGGTGACAAAACGTCTGAAAACGAATCTTCCAGCTCAGTGAGCAAACTTACATCCACAAGTGACAATGGTCATTGATGTTAAACAGCTTTATTAAACAGATGGGATCCAAGCTATACGAAAGAAGGAGAAAGTTGAAAATCACACAACACTAGGTTATAGTCAAACAGGGGGTTTATTTGAAAATACAAGCTTTCAGAGCACTGCACCTTCGTCAGGTAACCAGATAAAGGAACAGCATTCCAAAAGCTTGTATTTTCAAATAAACCCCCTGTTGCACTATAATCTGGCATCCTGTGATTTGTAACTTTGTCCACCCCAGTCCAACATCGGCACCTCCACATCATAAACAAGGTGACATAGCGATCACTGTTAACCATGGGTGTTAATCAATTAAACAACCACACAGCCTCAGGCAATGCAGCAACATTGGAATGCTTAACTGTGCTAAACAAGAGCTCAATTTTAACCCCTCATTTCACTACAGTATTTTACAATATGTTGATTATCACAATTCCGTCTAATTTTCTTTGCAGTCCAACTGGACGGACGTAATATCCTAAACTCAAAGGTTACAGAAATTAAATGCAGCATGCAATCTTGTGAGCTGAATCTCTTTTTTTTTTGGAGGTAAACCCTTCGCACATCTACCAGATACAAATTCTACTGTGCCTATTCACCTCACCCAAATTATATCTTACTCCACCCATTCCTACCCTCATCCACACCTTACTTTAGTCAATTCAGCTTCCCAATACATTTTGACCTAAGCAAACCTGTCTTTGAGTTTGCGTTTGTCCATTTCTCACCTCAGCAAGCTCTTCACATGGCTTCACCATCATCAAATGCTCAACTTTTTTCTCTTCTTCCGGAGTCAGAGAGGAGGCATAGAATGGGAGAACTTTCTCTTCTTCTGTTTCCAGTTTCCTGCACATTTCTGCCATCTTCAGTACATGCTCACCCTAGACACATCAAATGAGCAAGCATTCACCAGGTGAAGAACCACAATTATTCAAGATTTTACTCCAAAAGGATAACAGTCATAAGAACTCACTAAGATGAATGACAATGGTCACTGATGTTAAACAGCTTTATTAAACAGATGGGATCCAACATACACTAAACAAGGAGACACTGATTACTGTGAACGATGGATGGTAATCAATGAATGAAACATCCACACAACTTCAGGCAATGCAGCAGCAACACCTCTTAAACAGAGACCATTTTACTTGGTGAGGACTGATACATTGATAAAATGTAACCTGGTGACCATACGGAATTACTTTGTGAGTTGTTCCTCACATGATTGGTAAGATGTGCCATGTTGAAGTTATGCAGAGTTAATGGCGATAGGCATCATCACACCCATCATGTTGTTGCTAAAACGTACATAAAATAGGCTAGACTTTTCAGGAGAGAAAATGTACTTCTTAAATCAGTTGAACAGAACAAACATGAGATAAACAGAAGTAATCTTACAAACTGAATTATGGCAAAGTGCTTATAGGATAAATATTTTGGTGCTTTGCTTCATTGCATTTCAGTATAGCCAAGGTGTTTCTCCCTGCTACTCCTCATTCAAGCAATTTACCCTCCTGTTTCTCATTCAATTTTTTTTTCTCTGTTACAAACCTTGATCTTCATCCTTAGCTTCTGCATGGAGCAACATTGCATGTTTGGTGATGTCCCCTAGCTCCACTTCCTGCTTCTGTCTTTCTCAATGTTGCTATTCATACAGATTTGATTTGTGCTGTCAATGTTAGGGACACCCTATGTTATCATCACTACTGCCAACAAGGCCACTGCAGATTCACGAGGAACAGATAAATTATAGTCTGGCTTCTGAGAACTGCACAGATTAATCAAGTAGGCTTTCTGCTGTCCACTCATGTTAATGAACATGCGGGATGAATTTGCACCTTTTTTACATTTTATCGAGGGGACTTGTGACTTTACCTTATCACAGATATCCTTCAGTGTTTTGATGGCAGCATTACTCTCTACCGTTAGTTTGACAAGTCGCTCGTGCTCACATGCTCGGAGGTAATTCATCTGGCTTTTCTGCATCAGAAAATGCTGCTTAATTGTTTCCTTTTCGTCCCGTAATTTTTTGTTCTGTGCCTCACACTTTCGTGAATTAACTGCTATCTTGACCTTCAGTGTTGCTATTGTATCCTGTTGGTAAAATAATAAATAAATGGAGCATGTCGAACTTCCAGTGATCAGTGTAGAGATTAAACGCTACACTAATATTTTAGGAACTCAGAACTCAGGCACATGCCGAGGCAATATCAAAATTGAAAAGGTCAGAAGTCACACGTCAGACGACGAAGGAGCAGAGCTCCAAAAGCTTATGATTTCAAATAAACCTTTTGGACTATAACCTGGTGTGCTGTGACAAGGTCGTCTGACGTGTGACTTCTGACCTTGTCCACCTCAGTCCAACACCAGCACCTCCTCATCAAAATTGAAAAGTGCAGGATGGAAAATGAAGTCATTGAGAAAGTAGTGATGAGGTGACACCAAGCTTGAGTTGGAAAGCTAAAGATAACACACAAACAGATGGAGACAGCAACACAGTTTTGAGGTGCCGATTTCACACACAATTATTCTCCAAACCTTTCCCACTAGGAGCACCTGGCTCCTCATGATTTTCCAGCCATTAAAATTAATTTACCTCCGATTCACCAATATATTAAACTCCACGTGGGCAGTGCTAATTCATAAAATCCACCCTTAGATTTCAATAGTGAAGATTCCATGGGGAATAATTTTGTGAGCTCCAAATATTGTTCAAAGGATCTAAAATACACAAAACTGAAAGGGACAAGAAAGGCTACAACAGACAGAAAAAGAGGGTCATTAATATTCTAAACAACAATGTACAAATCCAACCTCAGTAAAGTTGCAGCTGTAACAATGCAAGGTTAATAAGTGAGTGTATTTTTCCAAGTACTGTCAAATTAAACTCTGCAATAACTGTGCTACGATACAACAGGTACAATGAGTATTTAGTTAGACCTACTTGCATCTTCTGCAGCTTTCTCATCTGCATTTCAATCTCTTTTGCACTCTTTTCATCTCGTGCTTTCAGTGTTTCAAATGCAATTTTTCGATCCTCAGTTGAGTCAATATAGTTCTTCAATGCATGTTGAAACTGCAGCCACAAATCTTCCACTAATCCCTCCAGATTAACTCGGAGTGAATGCTTCTCCTCCAGACTCTAAATGCAGCACAAAACACAACTGGTCTCATTAAGATTTAGGTGCTGTTTGCTTGAGCGAATTAGAAATAATAGAAATGACATAAATGTTCTTCGCAGGAAACCATCCTAGCTTCTGCAATAATTTCAGCTTGATTGCAACTTTTAAGAATAATGAAAATACAATAATTCAGTCTTAGTTCTTACAGTAAAATGTTAGTTTGATGAAATGGTCTTCACATGACAATGACCTTGGGCCAGATTTTGGACTATGTTAACTTTATTTTCATCAATAAACCGGTGTATAAACAGCAGCAAGAGATATCGACTTCATCTCTCCATATTGCAACTATGAGTCTTGCTACCATTTAAAAATCTAAAGAACAAAAACACTTGCTCAATTAGGCTGGCTAAGAACTTCTTGAGGCCATTCATAGGAAACACACACAGAATTTCATTGAGCTGTGTAAACAAGAATGAATTAGAATGAATGCAAACAGTCTGTCACATTCACAGGTGAATATGAAAAAGGAGTCCACAGTCCTATAGCCTGGGCAAACTGCCCAGTGGATATGTCGAAGGCATAGAAAGTGTGCAGAAATAGTTACATTTATATTCTACCTCAATGTGCTGCTACTTTTCAAGACAAATTATAACTTACTAGAATTCATTCCCAGTTCTTCAGGTTAACCCAGAGTTCAGATGCTCTGTGACATAAGACCACAACACTGTGCCCAATCGATGGAAAGGTCTTTTCACAGTTTGGTGCTGAGCCAGTACTGCCACAACTGGATGGTCAAATCCTTTATTATTTCTATGAGTTAATTGGTTTGTTTGTTGTTTGAAGATTTGAATTACAGGCCCTTTGTGATTGGCATGTTCTTTCATTATTGCAAGGAATATGCCACATATGCAATGAAGCTGTTCACAATCAGAATATCACTATCCTGAAATCTCATGCCCTCCAAGGTACATGCGAAGGGTGACTAGTTTTATGATTTTTTTTTGGCAGATTAAAAGGCTTTTGTAAAAAAGACCCTCTTTCCTTCCAAGTTTCCCAATCCCCTACTAAAGCTGTTAACTCTCATTAAGATTCTGCTCCACAGGCACCGGTCACTTTCATGGCTATTGCATAGTAGTGAACTAGTCAAATGTGGAACACCGCACCTCCACATCAAAGACCTTCTTGAGATTTCCCTGGAGGTTCGGAAGCAGTAGTTGAGCCGTTCTGCTCAGAAAATTCCCAGGTCCACAGTCCATGATCCACATCTGGGTTGTTTCACATCCAGGGTTTGGAAAGACAAAAATCAGTTTCTGTATCCAGATTCTGATCATTACTCTTGTGTTTATTCATTTGTGGAATGTATGCATCACTGGCAAGGACAGCACTTACTATTTTCGAGATGGTAGCCGTTTTCTTAAATGGCTGTATCCTGTGTGACATAGGCACAATGAAAGTGCTCACTTTCCTGTAGTGGTGTAGCAAAACTGAGTGACGTGCTGGGCCATCTCAGCATTCTAGATGACAATTACAAGTCAATGCGTGGATCTGAATCACATGTAGTACAGACCGGTGAAAGATGGCAGGTTTCCTTCCCCAGAAGACGAGTAAACCAAATGGGATTTTACAACAAACAAAAAAAAAGACAGAGGGTATTTTTTCCAATAATACAGAACTTTGATGATGACCATTATGGTGAACAGCTTTTTTTTTTCTTTAAAATCCAGTTGCAATAATTAATTGAATTTAAATTCCCCAGATGTTACCGTAGATCAAATAATTAGTGCAGGCCTCTAGATCACTAATCCAGTAACATTACTGCTACCATAACCCCTAATCAGTAAACACTTGCTAGAAAGTAAAGGTGCATAGATATTGGCTGTGAACAGAACTATACCCCACAATACTAGCTGGACTTCATACATGAAAAATGCCTGTTTTTACTCAAGCAGTCTGTCTTCAGAAGGGAATAACAGTTTCAGTATGAAAACAAAAGAGCATTTACCACTTAGAAGTCTATGGCAATGTTTAGACCCACAAACAAACACACACATCTGTGTCAACCACAGCTCTATTAATTTTAAAATAGTTATGAAGAGGAAAAAAAAACTGGTCCATAGGTTCAAGTTCTAAATTGGGGCAAGGCGAATTTTGATGGAATTAGACAGGAGCTTGCAGGGGTTGATTGAAGTAGTTTGTTTGCAGGCAAAGGAATCTCTGGCAAATGGGAGGTCTTTAAAAGTGAGGTAACTAGAGTTCAAGGTCTATATGTTCCTGTGAGAGTGAAGGACAAAGTCGGCAGGAATAGGGAACCCTGGAAGACAAGAGATATTGAGGCTTTCACCAGAAAAAAGGAATTGTGGCTCAGGCAAGCGGGATCAAGGGAATTCCTGGAGGTATACATGGAATACAGGAGTTTACTGAAGGAGGAAATCAGGAAGGTGAAAAGGGGGCACGAGACAGCCTTGGCTGAGAAGATTTAGGATGAATCCAAAAAGGTACTTGAAGTCTATTAAAGGAAAAAGAATAACGAGAGAGAAAATAGGACCCCCTCAAGGACCAAAGTGGACATGTATGTGTAGAACCACAGGAGATGGGGGAGGTTCTCAATGAATATTTCTCCTCTGTGTTTACTATGGAGAAGGAGATAAAGATTTTGGAACTTGGGGAGGTTAGTGGTGATATCTTGGGGACAGTCCATATCACAGTAGAGGTGGTGTTGAATGTATTAATTAGAATGTACGAAGGTGGATAAATCTCCTGGTTTTGACCAGATATATGCAAAAGGCTAGAGAAGAAATTGCGAGGGCCCTAGCTGATATTCTTGTATCATCATTAGCCATGGGTGAAGTCCTGGAAGACTGGAGGGTAGCGAATGTTGTGCCATTATTCAAGAAAGGCTGCAAAGAAAAGCCTGGGAACTATAGACCAGTAAGATTAACATCTGTGGTTGGTATGTTACTTGAGAAGATTCTGAGAGAGAAAATGCACATGCTTTTGGAAAGACAGGGTTCCAACTCGGCACTGCCTCTTGAACTGTCCCATCTGTCCACCTTCCTGCCCATCTGTCCACTGCACCCTATCATCATCACCGCTCATCTTCATCTATGTATTGCCGTCCAAGCTACCTTCCCCCCAGCCCCACTCCCCTCCTATTTATCTCTCAGCTCCCCTCCACCCACTAACATTCCTGATGAAGATCTTATGCTCGAAACGTCAACTCTCCTGCTCCTCGGAAGCCACCTGACCGGCTGTGCTTTTCCAACACCACACTTTTTGACTCTGATCTCCAGCATCTGCAGTCCTCACTTTCTCCTTGACTAAGAGTAGTCAGCATAGCTTTGTGAATGGGAGATCATGCCTCACAAATTTGTTTGAGTTCTTACAATGATGAAGTGACCAGGAAAGTTGACGAGGACAAGCTGGTAGATGTAGTCTATATGGATTTCAGAAAGGCCTTTGATAAGGTTTGGGCCAAAGGGCCTGTCTCCATGCTGTAGGACTCTGTGTCTACGTCTCAATGACTCAAGGCTTGATCTTCTCCATTCTAGAAATCTTATGATAAATATTGAAAGTCATAGATTTTGTTGGTTACCAGCTAGTTCCTGTATCTTTGAGAGCACTTGGTGTCCATACCCATTCGTCATTCTATTGGTGGGGTCCAAGCTTCCTTACCTTGTTTTTGAGGTCATCCCTTGTGCTGTTGAATTCTTGT
The DNA here is from genome assembly GCF_037043375.1 of Chiloscyllium plagiosum. NCBI lineage: Eukaryota > Metazoa > Chordata > Chondrichthyes > Orectolobiformes > Hemiscylliidae > Chiloscyllium > Chiloscyllium plagiosum. Next base: position 18,777,765 of record NW_028270191.1, on the reverse strand, counting down.
CGTGCTTCGTTTGCAACTTCACCAAAGATCTGGTCCATAGCATACATGATATCCTCCAGATTGGTCATCTCTTGCTCATGCTGCACAATCATCTGCTTTCTGTCAAGATGCAGATTGAATTCAACTATCACTAGAATAACAGCCACCTTCTTATCCAAAATACACAGAACAAATCACACCATTAAACTTTCCTCAGTTATGTAATTTAGAAAGAGCATTAAGCAATTGAAAATCAATCTCAGTTTTTAAATTGGAAATGAACCACAGGTATTGTGGAAAGAGCTATAACTGCCATTTTAAAATTCAGTAAATGCAACATCTCCTTGTATTCCAAAACTGAACACTGACCTTTCGGCATCAAACTCTTCTTTCAGTGACGCCAACTCTGCCTCAAACTCATTCTCTATTATGGTGAGTCGACTGCGTTGCAGATCCACCAGCTTATCCACGTTCTGAACATGGTTCCGCAGAGCTGTTGCATACTGTTCCTCTGCCTCTTCCAAATCTTTTGTTAAAGCCTGGAAGACACATAAGAAACAGATTACTGATTCCTCTGCTGGCTCACTGAGTTTAATTAGTACACTCAATTTGATGTAGCTGATTGGAGTTCCTCGCCGCTACATTCCCCCACATCATGTTACAGTAGTATGAGCACTACAAACTGGGTATGATCCAGGTTTGGGATCCCTGGTTCCCAATCTCAGTAACAGCATTAGTGCTGTGTACTGAGTGGATATGGTGACTGGGAACTCACTCTGGGATACTGTTTGCTAGTGCAAGTACTTGCAGTGTAACAGTAGCCAAGGCTTTGCAAATGTTGCATTTGTCCTATCAGACAGCGAATGGGATGTGCACTGCAGGCAAAACAGAGTGAACATGTTGCTGTTTCAGTTATGGTGTTGAAGGGAAGATTACGTGGCCATCAGCAATCTGAATGCTGACGATGAGAGAATGGCAGCTAAACAAAAATCACCATTTCGTACAGAATGGAAATCTCTCACTTTAACAGAAAGGCAGTCTCCCGACAGACTATTCACTGCTCAAATCTTTATCCACCAACAGATACTCGTACATCTGAATATTGTTTGACGACCCTATGCAGGCGCAAGATTATCGTACATGAATTGTTAAAATAACATGGTCGTACAGTATATGCACACAGTTCCAACAGTGAGGGTTGATGTTGTTACATGGTGCAGCCAGTAGGAGGCCAAGCTTGCAGTAAATGCTGGAACCTTTGTGCCTATGCAGCTGTAAGTTAGCCTGTCTCTTTAATGAGGAGTGAAAATGTGAAACATATTTGGCCTGTTCTCTGAACAGTTCATTATGTCTCAAGGCACAATCCTATGACAGTGGCAATTTCTCTTCATCTTACCCTGATCACACCATCTTTCCGGTCCACAATTCTTTCAAAGGTTTGGCTCAGGATCTCAATGTCCTTCCGGAGTTCTGCAGCTTTTGCCTCCCGCATCACAGTGCGCCACTTCTCATTTAGCTTCAGCGTGTTCAGCCGGGTGTTGTGCTCTTCCTTGGACAGTTTATCCTGTAGGGTAAAGAACACTCGTGATGAAGCAGAAAGAGTATGGCAAATCAAACCACAATTGCATTACTCAAACCACGAAATAAATACAGGACACATCCCATGGTTACAGGCTGAGTATTCTCTGGCATGTAATTCACCTATTGTCCCTCAAAAGCCTGTTGACCACCCCCAAGGGACAGGTCAGGAGTGTGATGAAATACTCCCCCACTTGCCTGATGAGTGCAGCTCTAACAGCAGTCAAGAAGACCAATACCATTTAGGACAAAGGAGTCCACTTATGGGCATCCCATCTAACACCTTCGACATTCATTCCCTCCACTACCAATGCACAGTGGCAGCAGTGTATACCTCTATAAACTTGCTTTCTGCTACTGTCTGATGCCACCCTAGCAACCGACAAAATAGCATCTCCCAAACCAGTGTTATCGACCACCTAGAAGGACAAGGGCATCAGAAACACAGGCACAATACTTTCTACAGAATTCCTCCTCTCCCCTGCCCCCAACCAAACACCATTCTGTCTTGGAATTAGATGGCTGACCCTTTACTGTTGCTGGGTCAAAATCCTGGAACATCCTTCCCAACAGTATTGCAGTGTACCTACATCCTCAGGACTGCAGTAGTTCAAGCAGGCATCGCACAAGCACCCTCCAAATGGCAATTAGGGATGGACAATAAATAGCCAGCAACACTCATGAACGAATAAATATGAAAATGACACGTTTGGGAAAAAAACAATTAGATTTGAAAGAAATACCTTTAAGAATTGATTCAGCATATCCTCTTTCTTTTTTTGCCTCTCTTCCTCCTCCAGCATTTTTTGCTGCATATACAGCAGTTGCTCCTCCTCGGTCATTTTGGTCGCTTTTTTAGATTTCTTCGGCATTGTGATTCAATCTGTGGATCACTGAAGAGATTTCCAAGTCACCAACAAAGCATGTGACAGTGCATACAAGATTAGAACGCAATACTTCTGAATTTTCCAACAGTTTAAAATTTGGGGATCTCCCATTTAAGTCAGAGATGAGAAATATTTTGCTTCCTCTGAGGGCCGTAAGCCTGTGAGACTTTCTTCGTCAGAGAGTGGTGGAGGTAGGGTAATCAGATATATTTAAGGCTGAGTAGATAGATTTGTGACTAGCAAGGGAGTCAGTGGTTATTGAAGTAAGGTAAGAAAGTGGAATTGAGGCCACAATCAGATCAGCCATGACCTTATTGAATGGCAGAGCAAGCTGAATGGTTGCAACAAAGGATTCCAAGTCCCAATTTAGAACATCAGTGATTTTGGTTAATGTAAAGCTATGTCATGTTTTGTCATGTGTGCCTCTAGTGGCTACTTAGGTAATAACTAAACTGTATTGATTTATACTCACTGTCAATGGAACCCTTCCAGCTCTGATCTTCACAGCAGGTAGGTGCTGTGGCACTGAGCTCGCTGTAGGAGACTTGGGCAACCATCTTAAACCCCTGCTATCAAAAGCCTGATGCTATCCTAACCCAGGAGATAACTGAGAACTCCCCAGTTACCTTGTCCTCACAAACCATCTTACTTGCTGAGAGTAATGCATGGAAGATCGATTGGTGAATAAATATTTGGTTTCAACATTTGGGATTATTTTCTCTATTCCAATACACAAATCAGATTCATTGAGTTTGATTTCCAACAGCTCATATTTGGATTTAGAAGTGACACCCTCTTCCCTGAAGGATTTTAGGGTCCCGAGTCTGATTTTTACAGCAATCCAGCAACCTTTGTGGCTTTTCCTTCCTGTCAGTCTGCAGCTGACTGGATTTATCAAGTTTGATTTCAATTAGCTCAGTCACTAGTCCAACACCATAAATACCAGGCTGCCAGATCATTGTACCTGTGGTGTTTGGGTAGATACATAAGTAAATGCAAGTCTTTTAATGTCCCTTTCTCATGGCAAGTTAAAAGGAGACAACACCTCAGGTTTTGCCAAATAGATTTGGCCAGATATTCAATTGGTAGGATTCTGGCTGTAGCCTATCCTTTGATAATGATGAGCCAATTTCATCTTATTAAAGTGCAGTAATGAAAAACTAAACTTTACATTTCCAAATAGCATCTTTCATACCCTCAGGACATTCCAGAGTACTTTACAGCCATATAACCACTTTAGAAGTGTAGTCACTATGTCATGCAGGAAAGTTGAAGGGTGCTGAACTGCCAGAAGTGCCGTTTTTCAGATAGGACCATAGGAACAGGAGTAGGCCATTCAGTTCGTCAGGCCTGCCCTTCCCTAACATTCAATACAATCATGGTTGATTGAATACTTCAATACCTTTCTCCATCCCATCCCCATAACCCTGTAAGTCACTGGCAATTACAAATCTATCAATCTCTCCCTTAAACATGCTCAAAAACAGAGCTTCCACAGCCCACTGGGGCAGAGAATTCAAAGGTTCACAAGCCTATAACTAAAATAATTTCTCATCTCTGACATAAGAGGCATCCCCTTACTTTTTAAATTGTGCCCCCATAGTTTCAGTCTCCCCAGCTAGAGGAAACATCTTGCCTGTATCTACCCTGTCTACCCCTTTAAGTATTTTTAAAGTTTCATGAGATCACCTCTCATTCTTCAAGAATACAGGCACAGTTTGCCTAATCTCTCTCCATAGGACAGCCCAGCCATCCCAAGAACAAGTCTGATGAACCTTTGTTGCACTGCCTCTATGGCAATATCTTTCCTGAGATAAAGAAACCAAAATTGCACACTGTACTCTAGGTGTCGTCTAACCTATCTCCTGCACAACTGAAGCAAAATTCCACTACTTCTGAACTCAAATCCTCTTGCCTTAATGTTCTAACATTCCATTTGCCTTTCTGATAGCTTGCTACACCTGCATGTTGACCTTAAATGACTAATTGACTTAGACCCTTTTGTACATTCACACTTCCAACCTCTTACCATTTAACAATTACTCTGCACCTCTGTTCTTCTGACCAAAGTGGATAACCTCACATTTTCTACATTATATACGTTCTGACAAGTTCTTGCCCACTCACTAGGCTTGGCCAAATCCTCCTGGAGCTGCTTACCATGCTTATCACAACACACCTTCCCACTTTGCTTTGTACCATTCACAAATTCGGAAATATTACATTGATTCCAAATCAATGATATCTACTGTGTATAACAGGCAAAATAATGAGCCTTGTGATATCCCACTAGTCACAGCCTGCAAATAATCCATTTATTTCTGTTCTCTGTTTAATAGTCAGTCAATCATTAATTTATGTCAGTACATTATCTCCTATCCTGTGTAGTGACTGTAACAAGGTCAGCCAGATGGACCTCATAGAATATGAATTCCCTTAATAGGGCTGTTAATCTGGTTCAATCAGGGAGCCCTGGCTGACAGATATAAACAGGAGGGTCAGAGGTTCTGTTCACTCTGAGAAAGCCAGACCAGTGCACATGTACAATGTACATGTAAATAAAGGGTGACTTGGTGATGGGAATCCAAGCTTTATGGAGTTATTTCACTATTTGCTTTAATTTTTCTACACAGCCTCCCTAAGGAACTTCATCAACATCATTCCGAATATCAACAGATACTATGTCCATTGGATCTCCTTTATCAATTTTGCTTGCAATATCTTCAAAAAAAAAGCTCCTCTTTTGTTAAACATGATTCTCTATTGGCAAATCCATGCTTTGTCCAATCAGATCATTATCAACCAGATGTCTGTTTATCCCATCCTTTAGAATAGATTCTAGCATTTTCTCGATTACAGATGTAAGGCCAACAGGTCTCTAGTTCCCTGTTTTCTCTCTCACTGCTTTCTTTAAAAATGGAGTGACATTTGCTGCCTTCCAATTCGCAGGAATCATTCCAGAATCTATAGAAACAATATTCAACTCTAAACTGCCTGTGTTTCAGGAGAACATAAATGATTTAACTGGAGTGTCTACAATAACTACAAGTCCCAGTTCAGGTGACTCACAAGTCTGCCCTTTAAATTTACTGTACACCTGTTAAAAAATAATTGAAAGGGTCCAGAGCACTTAAACAAATCACATTTTTTTAAAAAGAGAGAACGTTCCCTGTAGCTCCTTGTGACACAAAGAGTATGGGCGTTTTCTTAGTGTGGACAATACATATCCTTCAGTCAACATCTCTAAAACATAATATTTGCTCAATATCACATTTCTGTTTGTAGGAACATGCTGTGCACGAATTGATTGCCATGTTTCATACAATTCAAAATAAAAGAGCTTTTCCCTAATTCGCAAAAGTGAATATATAAATACAAATGGCTTTTTAATTTTTTTTTAACTGTTTAGATAACGGAAAAGACCCACAACACGTCTTGAACATTGATTTCTCTTCTGGAACCAACATTATAAAGATAAATAAAACAACTGAAGATCTGAAGCAAAAACATAGAACTCTGGAGAAACTCAGCAGGTCTGGCAGCATCTGTGGAGAGAGAAATCGAGTTGAGGTTTCCAGTGACCCTTCTTCAGAACGTCAAAGTATTTCTTTTGCCCTGAAGTGGGATCTTGGCTGTCCCCAATTAGGCTGCCAGGTTTTACCTGGATGGAGAGAGGGGGCGGGAAAGGAACATGCCTGGGAAGCACTTTAGCAGTCCCTGAGGATGGGAGAGGCACTACACAAATGCAATTTTGTCTTTAGGACGCCGCCGCCGCCAGCAGAACTCCGCGAGGTCTCTGTCCCTCGGGCCGCCTGGACCCTGTCTCTGCAGACAGTGGGAGCCTCTCACCCCCTGTCCTCGTCGACCTTCCGATTCTTCGTCTCGCAGCAGTCCCTGGGGAGACTACACACCGCGGCTGTCCAACGGTAACCTAGCAACCGCGCGCTCTCGCACGACCTCAGCAACCGCCAACGAGCAATCACTGGAACAAGAGGGAGCCTCGAGCCGGTACCTTATCCTTCAGCAGCCCCTTTTCGGTCTGGAGGATTCATCTCATTAAGTTTACCTATTCCACATGAAAAAATACAAAGTTAAAAATCACACAACACCAGGTTATAGTCCAACAGGTTTATTTGGAAGCACTAGCTCCGAAACTTTTAACTTTGTACACTCCAGTCCAACACCGGCATCTCCATAGCACGAAAAAGTACAATTTAAAGGTGAGTTTTCGAGACAATTTAATGTATTTCAATATGAAATTAGAAGAAAATGAATGGTAGAAACACTCACCAATTTCAGAGAGAAGCAAGAATTAACTTTTCAAAGGTCATTAACCAGGAAAACTGTTTCTCTATAAAGATGCTGCCTGACCTACTTCCAACATTTTCTCTTCGTAGTTCAGATTTTCAGCATTTGCAGTACCTGGATTACTTTCGTCTTTAACCCCGTTTTGTGTAAAATTAATGCCTAATTTTGCTTAATGATTATTCACTCGAATTATTAGTAAGTATACTTCAGTCAAATCTAAATCACAGACGGTATCCCAGGCAGGTCATCAGAATACATATTTTGTGTTATATTTAAGATTAAGGATAAAGCAGCCTTTAATCTTGCATTATAAGCCTGAGAAATAAGAAACTGGCAATATTTGGAAGTATTAGCTTCAGAAACTTCAGAGCTGAGCTCTCAACGTTGACCAAATCTTACAATTGAAAACAAGCAAAACTTGTCAAACTGCTACAAATTAAAATACAGCCTTAAATTTAAAAGAAAATTCAGAAAGCAACCTGAATATGGTTTACGACTGTGCTGTGGTGATGGAATAAAGTACATTCCATTTTCATTAAATATGATTACAGTGTCTGAGGTACTACAACTGATGTTTTTCTATGAAAAGTATCTTTTTAATAAGTCAAAATAAATAGTCATGCTGAGAGTGTAGTCTGTCATTCGGGCCTGTTATTCAGATGCTAGATTATCTCCTAAGTACAAATACAGTTTCCAGTAAGCATGCACATTTATAATTGGTAGTACCCACCATTTGGGATATGATTAAATTAGAGTCAGAAGTGCAGGCAGAAACATTCAAAATTGGAAATAATTTATTTAATTTAAGGTCCTGTGCTTCTTGTGGGACCCATTTCTGATCTTTGAAAGCCTCATGCTTCACTCGCCACATGCTGAACATATACAGTGCAACGGCACAGGAAAGTCCCGTGACTATTCCTAAACATGGAGCAGAACCATCCACCAATTGCTCCCTCAAAGCCTGAGGCCATGTCTCCCACTCTCTTACACCCCACCCAACCCCAGCAAATGAAGAAGAACCAGGGAGATTCCCTGTAGTTTTCAGAATCACTACCCATCTCTGGATATGATTTGGAGATGCCGGTGTTGGACTGGGGTGTACAAAGTTAAAAATCACACAACACCAGGTTATAGTCCAACAGGTTTAATTGGAAGCACACTAGCTTTCGAAGCGACACTTCTTCATCAGGTGATAGTGGAGGTGATCGTAACACGGAATTTATAGCAAAAATTTGCAGTGTGATGTAACTGAAATCATACATTGAAAAATTGACTGTCTGTTAAGCCTTTTATCTGTTAGAATACAGTGGTAGTTTCACTTCTTTCATGTGTAAATCACAAAACCTTTTTTTTAAAGTTGCATTCTCGGGTTAGCTGTTAACAATGGTGATAGCTAGACAATATGTTGAAGGTGTTGGCCCCCTGTGTTCTCTGTCTATGACCTGATGTTTAGATTGATTCTAATCTAAAAAGTGAGATAACAGAGTTTTACATAAATTCATAAATTTATGTAAAACTATCACTACCTAACTATCACTAACTAACATTAGTGAAACTATCACTGTATTCTAACAGATGAAAGGCTTAACAATCAATTTTTCAATGTATAATTTCAGTTACATCACACTGCAAATTTTTGCTATAAATTCTGTGTTACGATCAAGCCTTCCACAATCACCTGATGAAGGAGCATCGCTCCGAAAGCTAGTGTGCTTCCAATTAAACCTGTTGGACTATAACCTGGTGTTGTGTGATTTTTAACTTTGTACATCTCTGGATAGAGAATGTAAGGATAGGGTTTAATGAATAAGTGGGTGAGCCTCTGAGAAGTGCTGGTTGTTCTTGTGCCCTCAACAGTCATGTGATTGAGACTCTGCTAGAAGATTGGATCAGCTCTAGAGCAGTGGGGTCTGCTGCTAAATCATCATGGTTGTAAGTACTGTCAGAAGAAACATTTAGAGATCTGGCTTGAACTTAACTCAAGCACAGTAAAATGTGGTGCTATCAGTGGAGAAGATGGCACTTTTCTAAGAATCTGAAGAATAACGAAACGTCTGAGAAACCATGAGGCAAAAATCTTCAGCATCATTCCCAAGTACTTTATGTTGAAGACTTAACCCAAATAGGTCTATACTCAGATATGGCAGCCATGTCCACACCACCGAAGCACCTCTTATCCCTTCCATAGTTCTTCGAAGCTGTTGAAGTACCTATTCAGGTATAGATGAGGGTTATGGAAAATGCACTTCCACTTTTACGGAACAGCCCCAGGTCTCCATTCCAAGCAGCTACGGCACCATGATTGGTAATCTTTTTAATATACACAGTGGGCCTCATTGTGAATTATGTCCTGAGTGGACAAAGTATTGATCAAACCTGATTTTCAGTCAGTCCTAGCAGCTCTTGTTTTCGGTCCAAGAGGAAGCTTATTATTGAATGCACCAGAAGCTAGGGGAATCAGCAGACTCCTTTATTAATAAGTTATATAGGTTGGTCAATTATTGTGACTGAGGCACATTGAAGGATAAGCTTATTTGAAACAAAATAGTGATTAAGGTCCATCACAATTAACTCTGATTCTTTTGCAGTCTTAGGAAAATGGAACATGAGAGCACGCAGCCCTGAATATAAGGCAAGCCAACCAAAGATTAGTGATGATTTTGTTAAGTCTTCAACTTAAAGTACTCGGGAAGGATTCTGAAGATTTTTTCCACACAGTTCCTCGGCCTCGCTTTGCGGTTCTTCAGATTGTCAGAAAAGCACCATTTGCTCTAGATCAGTGTCTCCACCAATCTCACCATGTTTACATGTGCTTGAGATACATTCAGGTCCAACCTCAAAATGTTTCTTCAAAACAGTGCTTATGAATATGATGATTTGGCTGCAGACCCCTCTGCTCTAGAGCTGATCCAACCTTCTAGCAGAGTCTCAATCACATGACTCTTGAGAGCACAAGAACAACCAGCATACTCAGAGATTTATCCACTTATTCATTAAACCCTCTCCCAACAATCTCTCTCCAGAGCAGAGTTGTGATTTTGAAAACGACAGGGGAACTCTCTGGTAACAGTAGTTCTTTGTTCACTGGGCAACCTCCCAATGTAAATAAATTCCCATTAGCGTTCCAGAACTATGTCTCTCAGATTGTTTTGGAACATAAAATCACCATGGCGATAGAAATACCTAGAAATTAATCTCACACCGTTCAGTCACACAGAAACCCACATGCCACCAGTTCAGAATTAAAAATTCCAAAATAGATGATATTAAAATATATATTAATTACACTGCACACATCACAACTGCTTGAGGATTGTCCACAATTTGATTTGTCCACAGTTAGGGCAGCATGGTGGTTCAGTGGTTAGTACTGCTGCCTCATAGCACCAGGGATTGGGTTCAAGTCCAGTCTTGGGGGACTGTCTGTGTGGAGTTTGTACATTCTCCCAGTGTCTGCGTGGGTTTCCTCCTTGCTGTGGTTTTGTCCTACAGTCCAAAGATGTGCAGGTTAGGTGGATTGGCCATGCTAAATTGTCCATAGTGTCCAGGGATGTGCAGGCAGATGAGCTATTAATGCAGAGTTATGAGGATAGGATGAAGGGCTGGGTTTGTTGGGGTGTTCTTTGGAGGGTCAGTGTAGACGCGATGGGCCGAAAGGCCTCTTTCTACACTGTAAGTACTCTATGATTCTATATCAAATCCTCTCAGGACAATCAGTGCCACTCTGAGAATGCCTGAGTTAACAGCGTTTTGTTAGCTGAAAGATTTTGTTTTAGTGGCTGCCAACAGAAAATGTTCTGAGCTTTATCAACTAGTCCTCAGAGGGCAACATCTGAGACTTTACTTTGCAAGAAAAATCTGATTAGGAGCTTGAAGCAAAATAAATATCATAAAACTTTCTTCTTTCTGACATAGTGCACAGTGTAAGATTACACAAATCAGAGATTAACTTACTCGTTTGCTTTTTAAATGGGAGATTTGATGCAATGTTGGACATCAGGACTCAGTGGAAATCATTGGTTCTGATATACTCCATATTTCTTTTCTGTTAACAGATTCTGCTTCTTATTAGGATGAGTTGGGAATAATTTACAGGAAAAAGTTACATTCAAATTTTGAATCCTGACTCTAAAGTGAAACATTTACATTTCTATAGTGGTGTTCACAACTCCTGAACATCTCAATGTGCTTTACAGTCAATGAAGTACTTTTGAAGTGTGGTCTCTGTTATAATGTTAGAAACACAGCAGCCAATTTTCACATAGAAAGCTCCCATGAACAGAAAATGGGATGACAGTCAGATAATCTATTTCAGTAATGTTGATTGAGGAGCAATTATTGGTCAGGACCCCATGGTGAATTCCCCTGTTCTTCCATGAAACAAGGCTATAGAAACATTTACATCACCTGAGTAGGAAGCTGACATCTCACCTGAAAGCTGGCATCTCCAACAGTGCGGCACTCCATTTGAAGTGTTAGCTTTGAATTTTGTGCACATGTCCTGCAGTGGGACTTGAACCTGGACGCTTCTGACTCAGTGGCAAGAATGCTGCTAACTGATACACAGTTGGTGCAGATTGTGCTTCCTATGTGTCAATCCGAGAAGCTTTGCAGTGTTTACAGACATTCAAAGTCGAGAGGTCCACCTTTTAGCCAGCCAATGATTCAGAGAATAGGTCAGAAGAAGAGCCTGATTGATGAATGTGGATAGTGAGAAGTCCAGGGCTACTTACTTGTTCAGGGCTGCTGGGTTGTCAGTATATGGGAGCTACTTTTTTTTAAAAAAGAAAACTGCTCCAGGACACTGTGGCTACAGAATCAGGTCAGCAGTTTAGAATTCTCAGGCAAATGACTTGCCTCTGGAATCCCCAAAGCCAAGGCACAAGTCAGAAGAGTTCAAAAGAGATTTACCAGGAATAGAGGGTTTGAGTTATAAGGAGAGGCTAGATAGGCTGGGACCTCTTTCACTGGAGCGTAGGAGGCTGAGAGGTGACCTTAAAGAGGTTTATAAAATCATGAGGGGTATAGATAAGGTGAATAGAAGGTGTCTTTTCCTTAGGGTGAGGGATTTCAAGTCTAGGGGGCATATTTTTAAGGTGAGGGGAGAAGGATTTTAAAAAACATGAGGGGCAATTTTTATTTTTACAGAGAGTGGGTTCATGTGTGGAATGAAATTCCATAGGAAGTGGTGGATGTGGGTTCAGTTACAGTGTTTAAAAGACATTTAGATAAGAACATGAATAAGAATTTTTGGAGAGATATGGGCCAAGCACAGGCAGGTGGGACTAGTTTAATTTGGGATTATAGTCAGCATGGACTGGTTGAACCGAAGTGTCTGTATGACTTGAAGTCAAGAGTGTGATGGAATACTTCCCACTTGCCTGGACGGGTACAGCTCCGACAACACTCAAAAAGCTCAACATCATCCAGGAGAAAGCAGCCCACTTGATTGGCACCGCGTCCACAAGCATTCACTCCCTTTACCACCAACACTCAGTAGCTGCACTGTGTACTATCTCCAAGATGCACAGCAGAAATTCACCAAAAATTCTTAGACAGCACCTTCCAAACCCATGACCACTACCAACTAGAAGGACAGGTACAGCAGGTATATGGGAACACCACCCCCCCTGCAGGTTCCCCTCCAAGCCACTCACCATCCTGACTTGGAAATATATTAACCATTCCTTCACTGTTGCTGGGTCAAAATCCTGGAAGCCCCTCCCTCAGGACTGCAGCGGTTCACGAAGGCAGCTCACCACCACCTTCTCAAGGGACAACTAGGGACAGGCAATAAATGCTGCCCCAGCCAGTGGTACCCACATCCAGTGAAAGATTGTGAAACAAAGAATTAGCATCTGTCAAAACCTGTCGGAACAGATTGATTGAAAATTACTACTGGCTCCTGTGGGCCAGCAAATTGAGAGGATAACTGCTTTTCTCCCCTACAATATTCAAATCCTTCATAAGGGTGAGGATTATTGCACTGCCATTAGCTTCAGGCACAGGGAAATAGTGAGAAATGTGACCATTGTTAATACCAAGTGCTTCAAGTAATAATGTCTATTAATATTTAGAAGCTGGGGAAAAAAACACTATTTTTATTTAGGGGTCAATTACGATGAATAATTCAGAGTTGCTGATAGAAAAAGTGGATTAAAAGCTTGTGTTAGTTTGTATTGTTTAGTTTTCTACTGCGACAGCAGATTAACTTCAGTTGATTCGAAGGGGCCTCGGGGACCACTTTGTGAGATTTATTGAGCTAATAACACACCGAGTGAATCCTGGATGTCATAGAAATGTGACTCAGAGGCCCCAGTCCCTGTCCTGCAACTCTTAACAGCACTCCCAGCGCGCCGGTTAACCGCTCTAAAGCGCTTAATGGCAACGAATTTGCAGTGGTCTTACCCACTCTTGGCGTTTAAATCACTTCCCTAAATACTGCAAGTGGCTTTCCTGTTGTTTTGCATCGCCTCTGCTTTATTGCCTGCTCCATTTGCAGACATGCCCCTGCGGGCTTCGGAGAAGGTTTAAAAAAGGCACGTTGCAGGAGGTTGAGGGCCATAGCACACTTCTTCCTCAGCAGTTGGCTACCCACAATGATGAACAGGGAAGTGCTCCTAGCGTGCTGCCTTGTGCTGGGCTTGTTGCAAGCAGCTACTTGCACTGCCGAGGGGCAGTTCGCCACCATCTACCAAGCAGACCAGGAGGACGGGCTCCCCGTTCGCATTCTGGCAGCTGTGGTAAGACTCCTTAAGCTCTTTGTAAACTTTTCCATGCTGCTGCTGATCAGAGTGTGTTTGTCCCTCCTTGCCCTCTCGCCTCGAGTCTCCATTCCATGGGACATCATTACCGATGAATGTTGGTCAGACCATCTGGTGATCATTGCTTGTGGGGTCTTGCCAAGTTTCCATTACAACTTTAAACAAAAACGCTTAATTGGCCGTAAACTGCTTTTTGTGTATGTCTGGGTGGGTAGAATTTTGAGGTCATGCTATAACAATGCAATTCTTTTGCCAAAGGGGTTGAAGAATTGGCTTTGTCCTGTTGTGCCTGCAGCCTCCCCCATCTTTCTCTCTCACTCACACACTCTCACTCTCACTCTCACTCACACTCACACTCACACTCACACTCACACTCACACTCACACACACACACACACATAGACACACACACACACAGACACAGTCTGGCCCCTAAGGGAGTGTGTCAGCTCTAGCTAAGACCCACTCTTGCCTGACCAACTCTGTCCATTTTACAGCAGAGGTGCAGTACAGTAACCTGTGGACCAGGCTTGAGGGGCTGAATAGCCTACAGTGTTCCTAAGTTACTTTCAGCAGGGCTGCCTGACTCAAAGTCCTTCTCTGAGTCATGACAAACACTTGTAGCCTTGGTAAGCACAGCCCGAATATTGACACTGGGTCCGTGGGCCGCAGTGCTGTATATATCTATTTCGGAAAGCTATAGACCAGCTTTTCCCTGTGATCTATGTGAGTGCAGCCGATGTCCAAACATAAAGCAACATTTTCCACATGCTTATGTTCACAAGAGCCGACATCATTCATCTTCAGAAGCACTTCAAAACTGTCTTGCAGCTGTCTGCACCACATAATGGTCTCGGGACAAGTACGACAAACACACAGCTATCTTCCAGGACGACACATGTTTCTTGCTGTATCGAATGATCACTCTATAGCAATGTCCAGGTGTCTCTGTAATGTTTCAGCACATTCCAGATAGTCATGGTGCAATAGATACATGCTCCTTGTGTCCCTAAACACTTGAAGTGCAGAAGCGAATTGCAGCAGTTTGATCATACAATATGCATCGATATGCACAGAGTGTTGGAGACACACTTGGAATTTCTGCACATCTGTCTCACCAGAGTACCTACTGTAAAGGGTGTTCAAGGCATTGTCATCTTCATTAAGACACATTACAGTTTAGCTTTGAATCATTTAATCTGTTCTAATTGAGAAGGCGTCGTTAAGAAACAAAGCACAATTCTCCTTGTGACCTTTTTCAATGTTGACGTCAAATGCATGTGACGAGAATGTTGCCATTTTGAACCTTGTATCCACTCTGCTGTGATTGGTAATTACTCAAATCTGGCCCCTTGACAGGACGGGGAAGGGAACAATGCGAGGAGACTGGCAGACGACCACACAATGAGCTCACCAATCAACTCTATCGTCCACATGCCTGGAAAGTTTGGCAGAAGTCCTTCCTTTGCCTTCCAGCCACAGAGGTAGGTTTCTCCCAGGTAGGCTCAGGGGGTGGCAGCGGTGGTGGGGGGTGGGGTGGGGGGAAGTGGGATGAGAGGTTGGCGCTGTGTTTAATGGTGTGATTTTTGACTGCAGCTTGTTACCCCATTCAGTTCAAAGTTACTCCAAGCAGCTCATGAACACACTGGCAATAAAGAATAAAAGCAAAATACTGCAGATACTAAAAATCTGAAACAAAGGCAGCAAATGCAAAAGAAACTCAGCAGGCCTGGCAGCATCTGTGAAGAGAGAAATAGAGTTAGCATTTAAAGTCTGGCATGACTTTTCTTTAGAACTTCAAACCAGTTCTGGTGAGTAGAGTCACACTGCACGGAAACGGACCCTTCAGTCCCACTCTTCCATGCTGACCAGATATACTAGATTAATCTGGTCCCATTTGCCAGCACTTGGCCCATATCCCTCGAAACCCTTCCTATTCATATACCCATCCAGATGCCTTTTAAATGTTGTAATTGTACCAGCCTCCACCACTTCCTCTGGCAGCTCATTCCATACACGTACCACCCTCTGTGTTGAAAACAGCATCCAAAATGGTTGACAGGAGAGGATTACAGCTCTAAGTATTGCTGTTTTTTGAGGTTGTTTTCAGGGCTGGAGCTGATTTCCTCGCTTTCTTGGAGGCATAATTACTGTTTTTATACATTCTGCATTGTTTTTGGAATTTTTATTTAAAAGATCAAACACAACGAGACTTTAAATGGGAGGAAAGAGAGAGAGCAGGAGATGAAGTTTCGTGAGAGCGATCAGGTGGTAAGGTCAGAGATCGAAGAATTGCAAATGGCTCTAGAGATCAACAAGCAAACAGTGCACTTTCACAGCTGCCTGACTGTGAAATTGCAAATGCTTCTCTGGAGTCATAACAAAATCAAAACGTTAACTCTGTTTCTTTCTCCGCAGATGCAGCCAGCATTTGTTTGTTTTAGATTTCCAAATGTCACGACACAATGGTCCATATGAATTCACAATACACTACACCATCTAGCCTTATCACTGCATAAGAAGACAATAAGTAGCACAATTAATGTCTGCTGGAGAGGGCCAGAGAAAAGATTAGGAGATAAGGAGAACTGTTTCACATTTTCTTCCTTTTCTCCTGGACTAGAACAAGAACACAGGTCAATTAAGGAAGCTTACGAACCTTAGCAGAGCAATTAGGATGCTGATCTGAAAAATAAGGTGTCCCCACTGAGGCAACGCTAGAAACGCTGCAGATGGTGACAAATTACATGGAAACTTTTCTTTGCAAAGAGTTAACTGGGCACTTAAACATTGATAGGGGAGGCACGTTCTGCCTGCACCCATTTTAGGGAACACCATGACAAGCACCCACCTCCTATAGCTGAGAAAGAAGCCAGGCAAAGGGACAGACCGAGGAAGGAAAATATGCCAGAGGTTCTCAAACTGAGGTTCACAGAATGGCGGGAGGGGGAGCAGTCTGTCAAGATTGTCCAGGGTCTGAAAATGTTGACTGAGCATAACTTGGCTGATGAAAGTGGCTGGAGGTGGGCCCAGGGATGAGCTGGGAATGTGATGCAAGGTGGGGTAACTGTCCTGTGTAGTGAAGAACTTGCAGGAGGGATGACAAGGGCAAGAAAGATTATGTGGACGTAAAATATCTGTAGGTAATGCTGGTCTTCTTCAAAACCTTAATAACAGTACTTGTGTATGTCACATATTATATGGTATGATGAGATTTGTAATTTAGATGTGGAAGGGGGTCTATGTTTAGTAATCTATTTGACCGGGGTTCTTTAATCAAATCAGCGACGTACAGAACTAGAAACAGAAATGACTAAGGCAGAGAGAAACATGGATAGAGATAGAGACAGAGATGGGGCTGCGAGATGAAGTGCAGGATTGGAGAGGCTGCATAAATGCTATCAACTGAAAGGGGCGTTGAATGTTTTGTTACTCTGTTGAAAGCTGCAATGCTGCCCCTGGACTCTGAGTTCTGGGAGAAAGCTGGAGCATCTAAATCCAGCTTCACAACCCTATGAGATCTTTGTGCTCCTCCAGTTTCAGCCTCTCAAGCATCCCCTGATTCGCATCACTCATATTGGCGGCCGTACCATCAGCTGCATGGGGCTCTAAACTCTGGAATTCCCTCCTCTCCTGAAAATCAATATTAGTGACCAAATGTTGGGTTACTAGTCCTAATAACTCCTTGTGTGGCTTTGTCAAACCTTGGAGTGGTTTACAATGCTATATAAATGCAAGTAAGATCAAAATACATGATGATATCCTGGATTCTGTTGTAAACTGACTCCGTTCTTCCTGCAACTGTCTTTGTTTCAGGTTTGGCCGCGAAGCTCAAGCCTTCTCGGACTACAGCACTGAAGGTCGGATACGTTCCAGAGGCTGGGATGTCATCCCGCCTCAGTTCTGGAACATGGCAGTCCCACAGCGTTTCGGAAAGAAGAAATAACAGCTCCTGAAAGGAGGCAAACAGTAGCATTCCCCGAAAAACATCCCCACCTCAATCACGACCAAATGTTTAAGACCCGACAACAGAGTGAGGCTTTTTATCACATTGGTCCTTTAGCCCAAGTACAAAATATTTTAGTCCATCAAACATCTCCAAACAGTATGCTTAGAAATGAATTCATTCACTTGTAAAACTTACAATTGTCTTTACTAATAATTAAAGAGAATATTTAATCAACGTTATTATCCAGATTGTTAATTTTATTCTGAATTCTATAAATAAATCTTTGTGAACTCTATAATTGTATCTTTTTAACATGGGAATTGCTACTGTTGCCACGTTAGGAAACATATGCAGGCATTACTGGATTCTGATACAGGTCTGTGCACCAGTGATAGGTCGTTGGCAAAATGTTGCAGTTTTGGGTTTTTTAAAAGCATAATTTTCTTAATTAAATGGAAGGTTTATTAAGTTCCTTTCGATTTTTCACTTTTCATTGAGATCATGGTAACCCAGACCTAAATTATAACCCCTGATTTTGGTCAGTTGCAAAGTGGAATTGAGATATAATCCATAGTTTTGACATTTAAATAATTTATGGGAAGGTTTCTCTCCGAACTCTTGCTAACCCTTCTTCAGCAGTTGCAATAGCCTCTTGACATTAAATAGATTCTTGAATCTAACAGAATAAACCGATACCTTATATCAGTTTCATGCAAAACACGAGGCTGAGTTTTCAGACTTAACAACTTTTCTTTGTGTGGTGCATTAATCAAATGAAATGTTCCAAGGTGCTTCACAGGAGCATTAGAAAACGATACAAAACACTGAGCCCCATATTAGGTCAGATGACTGAAAGCTTGGTAAATGAGGTACATTTGAAGGAACATCTTAAAGAAGGAAAGTGGCGTAGTGAGGTTGAGGGAGGGAATTTCTGATCTTTGAGTCTCAGGAGATGGAGATACTGCTGCCAGTCATGGAGCAATTTAAAGTCGGGGAATGCTTAGGAGACCAGAATCAAAGGATATCTCCGAGAGGTGACCTCATCGAGGTTTATAAAGTCATGAGGGGCATAGATAGGGTAAATAGACAAGATCTTTTCCCTGGGGGTGGGCAAGTCCAGAACTAGAGGGCATCATTTTAGGGTGAGAGGGGAAAGATATAAAAGGGAACTAAGGGGCAACTTTTTCACGCAAAAGGTGGGTATATGGAATGAGCTGCCAGAGGATGTGGTAGAGGCTGGTACAATTAAAAGGCATCTGGATGGGTGTGTGAATAGGAAGGGATTAGAGGGAGTCTCTCTCTCACTGCAACTCCCAGGTCATTTCCTCAGACTCTATGCCACTCTCTCCCCACCCCGACCCTCCTCTAGCTTATCTCTCCACGCTTCAGGCTCTCTGCCTTTATTCCTGATGAAGGGCTTTTGCCCGAAACGTCGATTTTGCCTGTCCTCGGATGCTGCCTGAATTGCTGTGCTCTTCCAGCACCACTGATCCAGAATCTGGTTTCCAGCATCTGCAGTAATTGTTTTTACCTCGTTGATTTTAACCCTACTGCGAATCCTCTTGCAAGGATGCCTGCCTTGAAGAAGTTTTCCTCCTCTCTCTACAAGAATCTCAGGGAAGTCTCTCTCTCACTGCAACTCCCAGGTCATTTCCTCAGACTCTATGCCACTCTCTCCCCACCCCCACCCTCCTCTAGCTTATCTCTCCACGCTTCAGGCTCTCTGCCTTTATTCCTGATGAAGGGCTTTTGCCCGAAACGTCGATTTTGCCTGTCCTCGGATGCTGCCTGATTTGCTGTGCTCTTCCAGCACCACTGATCCAGAATTAGAGGGATATGGGCCAAGTGCTGGCAAATGGGACTAGATTAGTATATCTGGTCAGCATGGATGAGTTGGACCAAAGGGTCTGTTTCCATTTTGTATGACTCTGTACCAGCGGCTTATAGATTAGAGAACATTATGAGGGTTGGGAGTGGCAAGGCTGTGGAGGGATTTGAAACAAGGATTCTCCCAGGCGAACTCAGTCAACAGAGAAAATGGTGTTGGGGTGTAACAAGTGCTTCAGTTGTACTGGCAGATTATCTCACTGGGGGTGGCACAGTGGTTAGCATTGCTGCCTCACAGCGCCAGAGACCTGGGTTCAATTCCTGCCTCAGGCAACTGTCTGTGTGGAGTTTGCACATTTCCCATGTGTCTGTGTGGGTTTCCTCCCACAGTCCAAAAATGTGCAGGTTAGGTAAATTGGCCATGCTAAATTTCCCGTAGTGTTAGGTGTAGGGGAATGGGTCTGGGTGGATTGCTCTTTGGAGGGTCAGTGTGCACTCATTCCAGCCTTTGCAACATTTGTGGGCGGCACGGTGGCACAGTGGTTAGCACTGCTGCCTCACAGCGCCTGAGACCCAGGTTCAATTCCCGCCTCAGACAACTGACTGTGTGGAGTTTGCAAGTTCTCCCCGTGTCTGCGTGGGTTTCCTCTGGGTGCTCCGGTCAGGTGAATTGGCCATGCTAAATTGCCCGTAGTGTTAGGTGAAGGGGTAAATGTAGGGGTATGGGTGGGTTGCGCTTCGGCGGGTCGGTGTGGACTTGTTGGGCCGAAGGGCCTGTTTCCACACTGTAATGTAATCTAATCTAATCAAAAGGACTGAAATCCCATGTCCTAACTATATCACCTTGTCATAATTGGTTGCTTAGTGTTTTCCAAACAGATTAAATGTTGAGCCGAGAAGGAAGAACTATTTCTCTAACTTGGTACACACCTTTCCTGAAAATGTGTTGCTGGAAAAGCGCAGCAGGTCAGGCAGCATCCAAGGAACAGGAGAATCGACGTTTCGGGCATAAGCCCTTCTTCAGGAATGAGGAAAGTGTGTCCAGCAGGCTAAGATAAAAGGTAGGGAGGAGGGACTTAGGGGAGGGGCATTGGGAATGCGATAGGTGGAAGGAGGTCAAGGTGAGGGTGATAGGCCAGAGTGGGGTGGGGGCGGAGAGGTCAGGAAGAAGATTGCAGGTTAGGGAGGCGGTGCTGAGTTCGAGGGATTTGACTGAGACAAGATGGGGGGAGGGGAAATGAGGAAACTGGAGAAATCTGAGTTCATCCCTTGTGGTTGGAGGGTTCCTAGGTGGAAGATGAGGCGCTCTTCCTCCAACCGTCCTGTTGCTATGGTCTGGCAATGGAGGAGTCCAAGGACCTGCATGTCCTTGGTGGAGTGGGAGGGGGAGTTGAAGTGTTGAGCCACGGGGTGGTTGGGTTGGTTGGTCCGGGTGTCCCAGAGATGTTCTCTGAAACGTTCCGCAAGTAGGCGGCCTATCTCCCCAATATAAAGGAGGCCACATCGGGTGCAGCGGATGCAATAAATGATGTGTGTGGAGGTGCAGGTGAATTTGTGGCGGATATGGAAGTATCCCTTGGGGCCTTGCAGGGAAGTAAGGGGGGAGGTGTGGGCACAGGTTTTGCAGGGGAAGGTGCCGGGAGTGGAGGTTGGGTTGGTGGGGGGTGTGGACCTGACGAGGGAGTCACGGAGGGAGTGCTCTTTTCGGAACGCTGATAGGGGAGGGGAGGAAAATATATCCCTGGTGGTGGAGTCCGTTTGGAGGTGGCGGCAAATGACGGCGGATGATACGCTGTATATAGAAGTTGGTGGGGTGGTAGGTGAGGACCAGTGGTGTTCTGTCCTGGTGGCGGTTGGAGGGGCGGGGCTCAAGGGCGGAGGAGCGGAAAGTGGAGGAGATGCGGTGGAGGGCATCGTCGACCACGTCTGGGGGGAAATTGCGGTCCTCCACTTCCTGCTCCTCCGCCCTTGAGCCCCGCCCCTCCAACCGCCACCAGGACACAACCCCACTGGTCCTCACCTACCACCCCACCAACTTCTATATACAGCGTATCATCCGCCGTCATTTCCACCACCTCCAAACGGACTCCACCACCAGGGATATATTTTCCTCCCCTCCCCTATCAGCGTTCCGAAAAGACCATTCCCTCCATGACTCCCTCGTCAGGTCCACACCCCCCACCAACCCAACCTCCACTCCTGGCATCTTCCCCTGCATAACCTGCGCCCACACCTCCCCCCTTACTTCCCTCCAAGGCCCCAAGGGATACTTCCATATCCGCCACAAATTCATCTGCACCTCCACACACATCATTTATTGCATCCGCTGCACCCGATGTGGCCTCCTTTATATTGGGGAGATAGGCCGCCTACTTGCGGAACATTTCAGAGAACACCTCTGGGACACCCGGACCAACCAACCCAACCACCCCGTGGCTCAACACTTCAACTCCCCCTCCCACTCCACCGAGGACATGCAGGTCCTTGGACTCCTCCATCGCCAGACCATAGCAACAGGACGGTTGGAGGAAGAGCGCCTCATCTTCCGCCTAGGAACCCTCCAACCACAAGGGATGAACTCAGATTTCTCCAGTTTCCTCATTTCCCCACCCCCCACCTTGTCTCAGTCAAATCCCTCGAACTCAGCACCGCCTTCCTAACCTGCAATCTTCTTCCTGACCTCTCCGCCCCCACCCCACTCTGGCCTATCACCCTCACCTTGACCTCCTTCCACCTATCGCATTTCCAACGCCCCTCCCCCAAGTCCCTCCTCCCTACCTTTTATCTTAGCCTGCTGGACACACTTTCCTCATTCCTGAAGAAGGGCTTATGCCCGAAACGTCGATTCTCCTGTTCCTTGGATGCTGCCTGACCTGCTGCGCTTTTCCAGCATCACATTTTCAGCTCTGATCTCCAGCATCTGCAGTCCTCACTTTCTCCTCGAAGACAAACCTTTCCTCCCAAACGAACTGAGAATTCACCGTGTCAGTCAAAATCACTTCAGGTATGGTGGTACATTAATCCAATGCCATTAACACCTATCACTTCGAATGCTGCACAGCGCTCATTGGAAGAGTATGTGAGTGTTTCTCCTACACCACCAGGTCACACTAAGTTCCCAAAGCAAACTCAATAGTATCACATTTGTGCTGTTGTTCTGCAGTTTCAGGGCGCTTCCAATAAGCTGAATTCAGACTATGCTTCGTAACCAGCAGAGGAACTAATAATCAGAGACCTGATCCAAATAGTGACAAGGGAATAAGTACACAGAGCTCCTATGGTGCAGAAGGAAGTCGTTTGGCCCACTAAGTCCTTCCCAGCCTTCTGTGAAGCAATTTATTCCTCACCATTACCCAAACTCTGCAAGTTTAACTCCCCCAATTTCCTTTTGAAATGATTCATCAACTCTGCTTCCACCACCCTTGCAGGCTGTTACCACTCCCTGTGCAAAAAAACTTCTTTCTCACATTCTCCTTACATCGCTTGTCCAAGACCTGAAACCTATGTGTCTCTCATCCTTTTATGACCAGCTTTTCTCTGTCGATCTTCTCTAAATGTGTCGTATGTACACTTCAATCAAATCTCCCCTCAGTCTTCTTTGCTGTCCAAGGAGCACAGCACCAGCTTCTCCTACATAAAGGTGGCACAGTGGCTCAGTGGGTAGCACTGCTCCCTCGCAGGGACCTGGGTTCGATTCTACCCTCGGGTCCGAGTGGATTTACACGAGGTGTTCTCTGGTTTCCTCCCACAGTCCAAAGTTAGGGTGGATTGGTGATGTAAATTGCCCATAGTGTCCAGGGATGTGCAGGCTAGGTCGGTTAGCCATGGGAAATGCAGGGTAATAGGGTAGGGGGGTGAGTCTGGGTGGGATATTCTTCAGAGGGTTGGTGTGGACTTGATGGGCCAAATGGCCTTCTTCCGCACTGTAGGGATTCTGTGATTCTAAAATCCTGAATCATAGAAGAGGCTGATGGGATGTCATGTTGTAGCTGTACAGGACTTTGGTTAGGCCACTTTTGGAATATTGCGTGCAATTCTGGTCTCCTTCCTATAGGAAGGATGTTGTGAAACTTGAAAGGGTTCAGAAAAGAGTTACAAGGATGTTGCCAGGAGTTAGAGGATTTGAGCTACAGGGAGAGGCTGAACAGGCTGGAGCTGTTTTCTCTGGATCATTGGAGGCTGAGGGGTGACTTTACAGAGGTTTACAAAATCATTATGGGCATGGATAGGATAAAAAGACAAGGTCTTTACCCCAGGTTGGGGCAGTCCAGAACTAGAAGTCACAGGTTTAGGGTGAGAGGGGAAAGATTTAAAAGGGACCTAAGGGGAAAACGTTTTCACGCAGAGGGTGGTGCATGTATGGAATGGGCTGCCAGAGGAAGTGGTGGAGGCTGGTACAATTGCAACGTTTAAAAGGCATCTGGATGGGTATATGAATAGGAAGGGTTTGGAGGGATATGGGCCAAATACTGGCAAATGGGACTAGATTAGGTTAGGATAGCTAGCCAGCATGGACAAGTTGGACCGAAGGGTCTGTTTCCGCGCTGTATATCCCTATGACTCTATGACTCTAATTACGCATTGAATGTTCAAATGTTATCCTTTTTCTGTCAGGCATTTAGTTTACAATTCCAAACTGCAATCTGTCTGAGTTAGTCTTTATTCTGGAAGCAATGTCACATCGCCATGTATTTACTGTGTTAATATAAGTGGAAACCTGGGTCTAAAAGTCTGTCTGTTTATTGACTTCCAACAGCTCTGGGAGCAGCTCATCTATGACTGGCTGATGAATAAACTGAATATGAAATTTCCCTGAGGTACCATCAGGCAGTAAAAACACCTCACAGGAAGATAGATTGTAAATTGAGTAAGTTAGAGCCACAATTCTCGTCTTGCTTTGTTAACTTTTTAAAACGTTTGTTGAATAGCACATCAGCCACATTGGTCCACATGATCCATGTTTGGCTGTGGACCCACTGGCCTGATCTCAGTCGAGCTCTTAAGTGGTTTCACCCACAGTAGCTTAACACCTCAATGAAGGAAAAAAAGGGATGTGATATTATTCTAGCCCTATCACAATAATATTACTATTTATAATCGGCATTATGATAGAAAATGGGCACGCACAATAGCAAACCCTGCTAACAAGAAGGAACTTGCATTTCAATAGCACCTTTCACAACCACAGGAGATTCAAAGAGCTTCACAGCCAATGGAGTAATTTATTTCCTCATTTGTGTGGGATATGGGTATCGCTGACTGGCCAGCATTTATTGCCCATCCCTAGTTAAAACCATGAGACCATAAGACATCGGAGCAGAAATTAGGCCATTCAGCCCATTGAGTCTGCTCAGCCATTCAATCATGGCTGATACGTTTCTCAACCCCATTCTCCTGCTTTCTTCCCATGACCCTTGTTCCCCTTGATACTCAAGAACCTCCCTATCTCAGTCTTAAATATATGCAATGACTTGGCCTCCACAGTCTTCTGTGGAAATGAATTCCATAGATTCACCACTCTCTGGCTGAAGACGTTGCTCCTTATCTCTGTTCTTAAAAGTCTTCCCTTTACTCTAAGTTGCCCTTGAGTGGTGGTGAGCTGCCTTCTTGAACCGCTGCGGTCCACAATGTCATTAGGGAGGGAATTACAGGATTTTGACCAAGCAACAGTGAAGGAATGGCGATATATTTCCAAGTCAGGACGGAGACTGACTTGGAGGGGAACTTGAAGGTGATGTTGATCCCATGTATTTTCTGAAGGCGGGAGTTGTCATAGTTTGGAAGGTGCTGGCTGAGGATCTTTGGTGAATTTCTGCATTGCATCTTGTAGATAGTACACACTGCTGCTACTGAGCATCGCTGGTGGAGGGAGTGGATGCTTGTGGATGCAGAAAAGGAATGACTCTGTGAGTATGACTATGTCAGCTGTTGCTTGACTATTCTATGAGACAGCAGTCCAAATGTTGGCATTAGCCCCCAGATGTTTGTATGGAGGACTTTAGAAGGTCGACAAGGCTGTTTCTGCCATTGTCTTTTCCGGTACCTAGTTCGATGCCAGATGATCTGTCCGGTTTCATTTCTTTGAGACTTTGTAGCGATTGGTAGAACTGAATGATTGCTAGGCCATTTCAGAGGGCAATTGAGAGTCAATTACATTGCTGTGGGTCTGGGGTCATATGTAGGCCAGAACAGGTAAGGATGGCAGATTTCCTTCCCTAAAGGGCATTAGTGAACCAAATGTTTTTTTCGGACAACCGACAATGGATTCATGGTCATCAATAGATTCTTAATTCCATATTTTTAAAAATTGAGTTCAAATTCCACCATCAGCTGTGGTGGGATTGAAACCCAGGTCCCTAGAACATTAGCTGAGTTTCCGGAACAATAGACTAATGATAGTACCAATAGGCCATCACCTCTCCCTCTCTGAGAATGTGGTGGAAGCAGGTTCACTTGAGTGGTTAAGGTCTGGAATCTACTGTCTGAGAGTGTTGGGGGAGGCAGAATCACTCAAGTCATTAGGGTCTGAATGCACTGTCTGAGAGTGTGGGGGGAGGCAGATATACTCAAGTGGGGTGGCACAGTGGCTCAGTGGTTAGTACTGCTGCCTCACAGCACCAGGTACCGGCGTTTGATTCCAGCCTCGGGCGACTGTCTGTGTGGAGTTTGCACATTCTCCTTGTGTCTGCGTGGGTTTCCTCCGGGCGCTCCAGTTTCCTCCCACGATCCAAAGATGTGCAGGTTAGGTGAATTGGCCATGCTAAATTGCCCATTGTGTTCAGGGATGTGTAGGTTAGGTGCATTAGTCAGGGCGAATGGGTCTGGGTGGGTTACTCTTTGGAGGGTTGGTATGGACTTGTTGGACCGAAAGGCCCATTTCCACACTGTAGGAATTCTAATTCTAATTCTAAAATCAATCATAGAGTCATAGAGTCATAGAGTCATAGAGATATACAGCATGGAAACAGACCCTTCGGTCCAACCCGTCCATGCCGACCAGATATCCCACCCCAATCTAGTCCCACCTGGCAGCACCTGGCCCATATCCCTCCAAACACTTCCTGTTCATATCCAAATGCCTCTTAAATGTTGCAATTGTACCAGCCTCCACCACATCCTCTGGCAGCTCATTCCATACACGTACCACCCTCTGCGTGAAAAGGTTGCCCCTTAGGTCTCTTTTATATCTTTTCCCCTCTCACCCTAAACCTATGCCCTCTACTTCTGGACTCCCCGACCCCAGGGAAAAGACTTTGCTTATTTATCCTATTCATGCCCCTCATAATTTTGTAAACCTCTATAAGGTCATCCCTCAGCCTCCGACGCTCCAGGGAAAACAGCACCAGCCTGTTCAGCCTCTCCCTGTAGCTCAGATCCTCCAACCCTGGCAACATCCTTGTAAATCTTTTCTGAACCCTTTCAAGTTTAACAACATCTTTCCGATAGGAAGGAGACCAGAATCGCACACAATATTCCAACAGTGGCCTAACCAATGTCCTGTACAGCCGCAACATGACCTCCCAACTCCTGTACTCAATACTCTAACCAATAAAGGAAAGCATACCAAACGCCTTCTTCACTATCCTATCTACCTGCGACTCCACTTTCAAGGAGCTATGAACCTGCACTCCAAGGTCTCTTTGTTCAGCAACACTCCCTAGGACCTTACCATTAAGTGTATAAGTCCTGCTAAGATTTGCTTTCCCAAAATGCAGCACCTCACATTTATCTGAATTAAACTCCATCTGCTACTTCTCAGCCCATTGGCCTATCTGGTCCAGATCCTGTTGTAATCTGAGGTAACCCTCTTCGCTGTCCACTACACCTCCAATTTTGGTGTCATCTGCAAACTTACTAACTGTACCTCTTATGCTCGCATCCAAATCATTTATGTAAATAACATAAAATAAATAACATACAATAAAATAAATAACATTGGGCGGCACGGTGGCACAGTGGTTAGCACTGCTGCCTCACAGCGCCAGAGACCCGGGTTCAATTCCCGCCTCAGGCGACTGACTGTCTGGAGTTTGCACATTCTCCCCGTGTCTGCGTGGGTTTTCTCCGGGTACTCCTGTTTCCTCCCACAGTCCAAAAATGTGCAGGTCAGGTGAATTGGCCGTGCTAAATTGCCCATAGTGTTAGGTGCAGGGGTAAATGTAGGGGAATGGGTCTGGGTGGGTTGCGCTTCGGCGGGTCGGTGTGGACTTGTTGGGCCGAAGGGCCTGTTTCCACACTGTAAAGTAATCTAATCTAATCTAATCTAATCTAATCTAAAAGGTAGAGGACTCAGCACCGATCCTTGTGGCACTCCACTGGTCACAGGCCTCCAGTCTGAAAAACAACCCTCCACCACCACCCTCTGTCTTCTACCTTTGAGCCAGTTCTGTATCCAAATGGCCAGTTCTCCCTGTATTCCATGAGATCTAACCTTGCTAATCAGTCTCCCATGGGGAACCTTGTCAAACGCCTTACTGAAGTCCATATAGATCACATCTACTGCTCTGCCTTCATCAATCATCTTTGTTACTTCATCAAAAAACTCAATCAAGTTTGTGAGACATGATTTCCCATGCACAAAGCCATGTTGACTATCCCGAATCAGTCCTTGCCTTTCCAAATACATGTACGTCCTGTCCCTCAGGATTCCCTCCAACAACTTGCCCACCACCGAGGTCAGGCTCACTGGTCTATAGTTCCCTGGCTTGTCCTTACCACTCTTCTTAAACAGTGGCACCACATTTGCCAAACTTCAGTCTTCTGGCACTTCACCTGTGACTCATTAGGGTCTGCAATATACTGTTTGAGAGTGTGGGGGGAGGCAGGTTCACTCGAGTCATTAGGGTCTGGAATGGACTGTCTGAGAGTGTGGGGGAGGCAGGTTCACTCGAGTCATTAGGGTCTGGAATGGACTGTCTGAGAGTGTGGGGGAGGCAGGTTCACTCGAGTCATTAGGGTCTGGAATGGACTGTCTGAGAGTGTGGGGGAGGCAGGTTCACTCGAGGGGTTAGGGTCTGGGATGGACCGTCTGAGAGTGTAGGGGAAGCAGGTTCACTTGAGGGGTTAGGGTCGAGAATGTACTGTCTGAGAGTGTAGGGGGAGGCAGGTTCACTCGAGGGGTTAGGGTCTAGAATGTACTGTCTGAGAGTGTAGGGGGAGGCAGGTTCACTCGAGGGGTTAGGGTCTAGAATGTACTGTCTGAGAGTGTGGGGGGAGGGAGGTTCACTCAAGGGGTTAGGATCTGGAATATACTGTCTGAGAGTGTGGGGGGAAGGCAGGTTCACTTGAGGGGTTAGGGTCTGGAATGTACTATCTGAGAGTGTGGGGGCAGAGGCAGGTTCACTCGAGGGGTTAGGGTCTGGAATGTACTATCTGAGAGTGTGGGGGGAAGGCAGGTTCACTCGAGGGGTTAGGGTCTGGAATGTACTATCTGAGAGTGTGGGGGGAAGGCAGGTTCACTTAAGCAGTTAGGGTCTGGAATGGACTGTCTGAGAGTGTAGGGGAAGCAGGTTCACTCGAGGGGTTAGGGTCTAGAATGTACTGTCTGAGAGTGTAGGGGGAGGCAGGTTCACTCGAGGGGTTAGGGTCTGGAATGTACTATCTTAGAGTGTGGGGGAAGGCAGGTTCACTTAAGCAGTTAGGGTCTGGAATGTACTATCTGAGAGTGTGGGGGTAGGGAGGTTCACTTGAGTGTGGAGGAGTCAGGTTCACTTAAGAAGTTAGGATCTGGAATGGACTGTCTGAGAGTGTGGTGGAAGTGACTTTCTAATGGGTTTGGATCAGCGTGTAAAGGCTATGAATTTGTAGAACCACTGGGAAAGGATTGGGGTGGGGGGAGTGGGGTCTCAGTGAATTACTCTTATAGCAATAATACGTTAAATGGCGTCCTTCTGCACTGTAACCATTCTTGAATTCCATGCAGTACTGGTGCAGAGAATGTTCCCGGATGAGTGAACCAGTATGGAGTCTGGCGGTTTTCCTGAAACAATCAACCATCTGGCTCTCTGTCCCTTCTGATATCATTCACATCCACTAGATTGCTCCTTTTGATATGTGGTTTGAGACTGACAACTGACATCTCTGTTAACAGTCTGCAGTATGTTGCTACTGGGTCAACATGCCCAGCACAATATACCAACCAGATTTGAGAAGCTGTGCAAAGTGAACCAATGCAGTCAGGGCTGACAATTGTCATTGTTTAAAAGAAAATATTTATTTAGATCAGAACATATCTAGGTGGAAAATACATTTCACTCTCAAGACTGGGTTTTAAAAGTGTCCCGGAAAAATAGGTGACTTGTCCAATTTCGCTCCACATTGTGTAGATATCCTCAGAACAAATAAGAGGCAGATTAATTGTGTTACTAACTTTTAACGTTCCCCAAGGAACATTAAACAGACCTATTACAATAAGAACCAGCCTTGGGGAGCTCTAATCAGAATCCATTAATGGCTGTTTTACTGAAAAAGCATATGTAACAGATCGAAAACACAAAACTAATTGACAATTTTTGTTCCTTGTACATAGAAGATACCAGACCTTGTTGAAAGCAAAAAAATTATATAATTTGCCATTATCTTTGCCAAGAGAACAAAACAAATTTACAAAATTTCTACAAAATCAGAATGATGAGTGAACAGAGGACTAATACATTTCTTAGCATCAACATCCTGGGGGGGTACCATTGACCAGAAACTCAACTCACCACCACCCCCCACTGCGGGCACACACACACACACGCAAAAGCTGTCCACCATCTACAAGGAAAAAAAACAGGAGTGTGATGAAGTACTCCCCACTTGCCTGAATGGGTGCATCCAACAACACTCAAGAAGCTTGACACCATCCATCCAGGACGAAGCAGCCTTTTTGATTGGCACCACTACCCACACTTATACCCTCTATCACTGACGCTCAGTAGCAGCAATGTATACCACCTACAAGATGCACTGCAGAAATTCATCAAAGATCCTCAGACAGCACCTTCTGAACCCACGATCACTTCCATCTCGAAGGACAAGAGCAGCAAATACATGGGAATACCACCACCACCTGCAAGTTCCCCTCCAAGCCACTCACCACCCTGATTTTTATCTACGCCACTGTTCCTTCAGTTTCGCTGGGTTCAAATCTAGGAACTCTTTGTCTAACAGCATTGTGGGTCTACCTTTACCATACACCACAGCGGCTCAAGAGGCAGCTCACCACCACCTTCTGAAGGGCAACTGGGGATGGGCAATAAATGCTGGCTGAGCCAGTGTCACTCAGATCCCATGACACATATAAGGTAAAGGAGAAATTAACCCAATCAGCTGTCAAAAAATTCAATTCGCCTCACAATAATTGGCAGCATTAACCTTCTTTCAGTTGGAAAGTCAGCTGTACAATTGTGTGAAACTATATCAATTCAAGGGCTCACTTTTCTCAGTTTATTTCACAGTTGAAGTGTTGTTGGTTCAGGTCCTATTCTTGGACATTAGCACAGAAGACTAAAAGAGTGCATGCGCAGTCAGAGCAGCTACTTTACAGCTGTGATGATAATCCTGTTCAGGTGAATGGTTCAATTTGGAAAAGGGCAGGATTCTTTTCCCCTGTGTCCTGATTGACCTGCCTCCCTCAAATACCAATACCAAACTAGATTAGCTCACTGTTTGCAAGACCTGATGCAGTGAGTTTATTTGCCACAAAAGTGACCACGTCTCAAAAGTAATTAACTGGCAATGAAGTCCGTTGGGACATCCTGAGGAGATAAAAATTACTATTTAAATGCAGTCTATTCCCTTCAGTTGTCATTAAAATACAATGTGAATCCATAGGTCCAACTAAGAGGTTGCCATCACAATAAGTTCATCCTCTTAACTGCTCCACACTCCATGTTCAAAGTTATGGTAAAGCTAATTTATCCCTTTGTAGACGTTAAACCTTTGCAGAGTGAAACAACATTGAGGGGCTATTGTGGACAGCCCCAAAACCACAATTTGCAATATTGTAAATTTTAGTTTCTCTCTGTAGTGATTGAAACCAGGCGGATCTAGTTGACTACGAGATCCTTGATTGGGGTTGTTTACCTGGGCCAGTCAGGAAAGCCCTGGCTGACCAATAGTAACAGGGGATTTTAGAATCTCCACAGTTCAGGAGACTGACTCTGAGCTGGCTGGCTGGCCGCAGCTAGTGTACTGTGCACAATCAAAGGAAGGGTGACTTGGTGATGGGATACCGGCCTCTGTGCAGTTATTTCACTCTCATAACGAATGGAATGACAAAATGTGCCTCCACTTTCAGATTCTCCCTGTGGAACATTAAAAAATACCTTTTTAAAAAAAAAAATCAGATTTTTGGCTGATTTAACCTCCAATGGACACTGGATTCAAAGTCCACTTTCGTATAAACTCTTAGAATAAAAACAGATTGGGGTGGATTAATTCAAGTGTTCAACCTCCCCCCCCCCCCCCCCCCCGTCCCAGTTCACAATAATTCCGGCGGCATGTTACAGCTGATTTGGTATTTTGCCATTGCCTTCCATCTGATCATTTTTACTTAAGATCCAAGCAAGTTATTGTAGAACATGTACTGAAGACTTTGTCCAGAAGATAAAGGTGACGGACCACATGAAAATGTTTTAAGAAGCACCTGACCAGAAAGACACAAAAGAATTGAGCCCATAAACTTTGAACTGTGTGGTACATTATTCTTGTTTGTCTGGTTGAAGAGGAAGCTGTGGGTATCTCTTCATTCACTAACACAGATATAATGGGCAGAATGGCCTCCATCTTCATTTTCTATGATCATCCTGATCTCAATGCAATGGAATTAAAATGCCATTAAAACGCCCTGATCGGATCTGAACACACTTTCCTCAAAGCTTTAGCCTTGGCCCTTGGATAAGAACTAAAAGCAACGAATAAAGGAACTTACAGCACAGGAACAGGCCCTTCGGCCCTTCAAGCCTGCGCCGATCCAGATCCTCTATCTAAACCTGTTGCCTATTTTCTAAAGATCTGTATCCCTCTGCTCCCTGTCCATTCATGTATCTGTCCAGATATATCGGAAATGATGCTATCGTGCCCATCTCTACCACCTCCGCTGGCATCGCGTTCCAGGCACCCACCACCCTCTGCATAAAGAACTTTCCATGTATATCTCCCTTAAACTTTTTCCCTCTCACCTTGAACTCGTGACCCCTAGTAATTGAGTCCCCTACCCTGAGAAAAACACTTCTTGCTATCCACCCTCTCTCTACCCCTCATGATTTTGTAGGCCTCAATCAGGTTCCCCCCTCAACCTCCGTCTTTCGAATGAAAATAATCCTAAACTACTCAACCTCCCCTCATAGTTAGTGCCCTCCATACCAGGCAACATCCTGGTGAACTTTCTCTGCACCCTCCCCAAAGCATCCACATGCTTTTGGTAGTGTGGCAACCAGAACGGTTCACAGTATTCCAAATGTGGCTGAACCAAAGTCCTATACAACTGTAACATGACCTGCCAGCTCTTGTACTGAGTACCCCGTCCGATGAAGGAAAGCATGCCGTATGTCCTCTTGACCACTCTCTCGACCTGCGTTGCCACTTCATGGTACAATTAACCTGAACACCCAGATCTCTCTGTGCATCAATTTTCCCCAGGGCTTTTCCATTTACTGTATAGTTCACTCTTGAATTGGATCTCCCAAACGTATCACTTTGCATTTGCCGGGATTGAACTCCATCTGCCATTTCTCCGCCCAACTCTCCAATTTATCTATATTCTGCTGGATTCTCTGACAGTTCCCGTCACTATCTGCTACACCACCAATCTTAGTGTCATCTGCAAACTTGCTAATCATACCACCTATACCTTCCTCCAGATCATTTATGTATATTGCAAACAGTGGTCCCAGCACGGATCCCAGTGGAACACCACTGGTCACAGATCTCCATTTTAAGAAACTCCCTTCCATCACTACTGTCTGTGTCCTGCTGCCCAGCCAGTTCTCCATCCATCTAGCTTGTACACCCTGGACCCCATGAGACTTCACTTTCTCCCTCCGCCTGCCGGGGTGGGGGGGGGGGATGGACCTTATCAGACGGCTTACTGAAGTCCATGTATATGACATCTACAGCCTTCCCTCAGCAATCAACTTTGTCACTTCTGTGATGAAGTTGCTCCTTTAACAAGGTTATACTGTCCTTGGTTTTTTTTTCAGACAGGTTGTAAATGACACAGACTCCGAAACGTGTAGAGGTTGAAGGGTTTTAGTGCCAATTTGATGATAGCTAACAGATACTGCCTCAGGCAGAAGGCTTTCGAGTTTTAAAAAAGACACTTGTACAATGGAAGGGGTTTGGCTAGTTCTCCCAGCTCAGCTTTTCTCTGGTTTGGTTTTTTTTAAAAGCAGTAGCGGAAAAGCTGCTGGGCCCAGAAGCAGGTCCAGGCTGATACTCTCTCTCTCTGACATCTATCCTGTAAGAACTTATATTTGATTTTACCTTTTGTGCCAAAGGGTGTTTATGAGGATATTTGCAAGTATTTGAATCAGCATCATTAAGTTGGGATAATCTGTTGAGTTTTTGGAGAGGTTAAGTTATTCTGTATTCTGTTCTCTGTTGTTTGTCTCTCATTCAGTAATCTTGGAAATAAATTCTGTTTTGTTTAAAACTAAGTGGTTTGACCAGCTGTTTCTCTCCTGGTTACACCTGCTTAAAACAATGAGCAAAGGTAGGGTCTGCGCTACTTTCTTGAAATGTTTCGAGGGGGTCTGGCCTGGTCCATAACAGATTGAGGGCTCCTTTGCAGGATTTGTTCTGTAGTTCCAAATTGGGATTCGGGTTGTTGGACTCGAAGGCAGCAAGTGGTTTGTTCCGGATGTTGAATTCAGTTGGTGCTTGGGATAACAGTGGCTCTTTCAGTCACCAAGTATTTTCTGGGATGGAAGAAGTGACTTTGGGGGTTTTACAAAAAGTGATTAAGGCCAAGCTGCTGGAATTAGCCGACAAGCTGGAGCTGCCTCCTTCTGTGAGGAGAGATAATTACAGCAATAGCTCAGTATTAAAATTTGCTGGAACGACCATCGGAATCATTAGAGATGGCCATAATTCAATTGCAAATGAAGCAGCTTGGGTGACAGGCAAAAGACAAGGAAATGCGATTAAAAGCAGAAGAGAGAGAAAATGAGACAGAGTTTAAATTTCAGAAATTGACACTTCGACAGGAGCTCAAAAATTCACTTTCTGAAGTAGTGAGAACTCATGTGGAAGAGCAGAGAGTTAAAATGACAAGACTGGCAGCTGAAATGGCTGATGATTATGAGTTGGTCCATAAATCAAAGTTTGGCTTCCAAAATCAATTTCAGTCCGTGAGGGATAGAAATTGGGGAAAAGAGAAATCCTCACGTGGAAAGGGAAAGGTAGATCTTGATGAAGATCATGAGAATAACTTACCTCAGGGTAAAAAGGAAACCCATGAAGGGGAAACAGAAGTTAAAAAGCTCCAGCGTTTTCACTGCAATAAAGTCGGCCACATGAAATCACAGTGTTGGTGGGTTAGGAAAAATACTGGGAAGCCAGATATAGGAAAACAGGATAAGCCAGTGAATTTTGTTGGAGTGGTAATGGAGAACACAGTGTAGGCTAGAAAGCTGCACTAGAATGTATAACCTGGTCAGGGGTTGGTTAAGGAGGAAGTGCCAGATCTTCTTAAACCATGTACCTGCGAAGGTAAAGTTTACTCACATAGCTCAGGAACAGCAGGTAAAGAGGTTACAATATTAAGAAATACAGGATCCTCTCAATCTGTGATGTTGAAGATGAGGAGATATGTACTTCTGAAGGACTATTGCTAGAAAAGGTACTAGTAATGGGAATTCATGGTGAGACAAGAAGCACTCAGTTATGTAAAGTGAGGTTAGAGTGTCCAGGGAAGAGTGGAGAAGTTGTGTTCGGAGTACTGGACAAATTCTCAGCTCCAGGAATACAATTTGTCCTTGTTAATGATATAGCTGGTTCACAGGTAGGAGTGATGCCTACTGTAGTTGAAAAACCAGTGGCGATTCAGGCAACTAAACTATTGCATACCCTGTGATTTTTCCTGACTGTGTGGTAACAAGGTCACAAAGTCACCAGTTGAAACAGGAGAAATCAAAGAGTACAGATAAGAAAGTTGAAGTGACATTAGCAGAGACCCTGTTTGATCAGGTGGTTGAGACAACCAGGAGCAGATAGATGACAAAGCAGACATCTTTAACTCTGATAAATTAACTGAGTTACAGCAGAAAAATGAAAATTTAAAGCAATTGTAGCAAAAGGCATACACAGAAAAAGAATCCAAATGTATCCCTGAATGTTATTATCTTAAAAATGATGTCTTAATGAGAAAATGGAGACCATCACATATTCAGGCAGATGAGAAATGGGCAGAAGTTCATCAAATTGTGTTGACAATGGGGTATAGGAAGGAGGTGTTGCGAGTGGTGCATGAACTACTACAAGGGGGTTATTTAGGGGTGAAGAAAACTCAAGCTAAAACAAAAACATTTTTACTGGCCTGGACTGCACAAGGATGTAGTTGATTTTGCCAGACATGTCATACATGTCAGGTAATTGGAAAGCCACAGGTGGTAATAAAACTCACACCTTTAATACCTATTCCTGCATTTGAGGAACCTTTTACAAGAGTCTTAATTGATTGTGTAGCACACCTACCTCAAAGAAAAAGTGGGAATCAGTATTTGTTAACAGTAATGGATGTATCGATTAGATTTCCAAAGGCCGTTCCATTACACAATATCACAGCTAAAAGGATTGCAGAGGAATTATTCAAATTTTTCACGAGATACGGATTACCCATAGAGATACAATCAGATCAAGGGTCAAACTTCACATTGAAATTGTTCAAGGAAGCTAAGGGTAGCTTAGAAATAAAACAATACAAATCTACTGCGTACCATCTAGTCACAGGATTGCTAGGTAGGTGACATCAGACATTAAAGACCACGTTGAGGTCTTATAGTCAAGACTATCCAGATTATTGGGATAAAAGAATTCTGTTTGTGCTTTTTGCAATCCAAGATGTACCAAATGAATCGACCAAATACAGTCCATTTGAATTAGTTTTTGGGCATGAAGTGAGAGGACCGCTAAAATTGATTAAGGAGAAATTGGTCAGTCAGAATTCAGAGACCACATATATAGACTGTGTACCAAATTCTAGGGGACAATTAAATAGAGCGGGGGGAGTTAACTAGACAGCATTTAAAAGTATCACCACATACAATGAGACAGGAAGCAGACAAGAAATCAAAAATTCACAATTTTGCTATCGGGGATAAGGTGTTAGTGTTACTTCCAGTCATAGGTGAACCTTTAAAAGCAAGGTTTAGTGGACCTTATCAAGTTGAAAGGAAATTGAGTGAAGTGAGCTATTTGATAAAGACTCCAGACAGAAAGAAATCTCACAGAGTGTGTCTCACAGAATATGCTCAAAAGGTGTTTTGACAGGGAAGGAAAGCCAAAGGTTACAACATTGAGAGAAGAACCAAATTCAGAGGATTCTGAATTGGACATTCCTCAAATTAAATTGGACAATAATGAAGTTGTCAAAAATTGGGATAGCTTATTGAGTTGCCTTCCAGAGGAAAATCGAAATGACCTGAAAGAGCTATCGCTATCACATGGGGCGATAAGTGGAAATAAGCTGGGTAGTACTAATTATGCATGATGTGGATAAAGGAGATGTTGCTCCGATTAAGAAATATCCTTATAGGCATAGCGCTCTAAAGTTGGCACAGGTTCAGAAGGAGTTTGAACACATGCTCCAAGGCAATCTAATGGAAGTGAGTTACGGTAACTGGAGCTCACCCATAGTCATGGTGCCAAAGCTAGATGGTACTCAACAGTTACGTGTGGACTATTGCAAAGTCAATGCAGTTACAAAGACTGTTGCATATCCTATTCCGCGTTTGGAAGACTGTGTTAAAAAGGTGGGACAAGCAACTTATATTTCTAAGTTGGACTTGCTCAGCGTGTACTGGCAGGTACCTTTGTCAGAGGGAGCAAAGGCAATTTCAGCTTTCGTAACTCCAAATGGACTGCATCAGTTTAAAGTCATGCTGTTTGGTATGAAAAACACGCCGGCCACATTTCAGAGACTAACCAATAAGGTCATTTCCAGATTACTCAACTGTATCGTATGTATCGATGACCTGATGATTTTTAGTCACACATGGAAGGAACATTTGTAACATTTACAAGATTGTTCAATCAACTTTGGAAGGCAGGCTTGGTGATAAACCTGGCTAAAAGTGAATTTGCCAAAGCCCAAGTCCCTTTTGTGGGCCATGTTATTGGACATGGACAAATGGCCCCTGGGGATGTAAAAACAAAGGCAGTTGGGGTGTTTCCTGTACCATCGACAAAAACAGCAGTATTATGGTTCCTGGGATTGAGTGGATTTTATCAGATATTGGTACCAAATTTTAGCAGTGTGGCTGCTCCACTCACTGAATTGCTAAAGAAAGGCAAGAGATTTCAGTGGACAGCGGACTGTCAGAATGTACTTGACAGACTGAAAGCTGTGTTCACCACTGCCCCAGTATTAGCCACACCTAATTACACAAAGCCATTCAAGTTGGCTGTCGATGCAAGTGATGTGGGGTGTCGGTGCTGTGCTCTTACAGGAAGATGATGAGAAGACAGAAAGACCTATTTGGTTTTCTCCAGTAAATTGAACATTCTTCAGCAGAAACATTCGACAGTTGAGAAGGAGACTTTGAGCTTGGTGTTGGTGTTAACAACATTTCAATGTATATTGTACCAATAACGTATCTGAGGCAATCATATATACTGATCATAACCCATTGAAGTTTTTGGACAGATTTAAGGACAAAAATGCCAGACAGTTTAGATGGAGCTTATTGTTACAGCCATTCAATTTGAAAATTGTGCATGTGGCAGGCCAAGAAAATGTGATTGCCAACACATTGTCAAGACTCAAATGAGAGATGGAGGTGTTCGGTGGTGGGAATACAACAGACTGAAACGGGATGTAGTTGTGCATGTTTGCATGTTTATTATCGATGTGATGTATATGTGTGCTTTTGACTACTAACAATTTTTAAGGAGTTTTAAAATGAAGCCACCTTTGGATACTTATGGTTCATTTTATTAAGGGGGGGGGGGGGTGACAAAGCAGCTCCTTTAACAAGGTTATGTTGTCCTTGGCTTATTTTTCAGAGGTCATAAAAGACACAGACTCTAAAATGTCTGGAGGTTGAAGGGTTGTAGCGCCCATTTTATAATAGCTAACAGTTACTGCCTCAGGCAGAAGGCTTTCAAGTTTAAAAAAAAACAAACATTGGTACAATGAAAGGGGATTGGCCAGTTCTCCCAGCTCAGCTTTTCTCTGGTTTGTTTTGTTTTAGCAGTAGTGGAAAAGCTGCTGGACCCAGAAGCAGGTCTAGGTTGGTACTCTCTCTCTCTCTCTGTCGGATTTCTATCTTGTAAGAACTTGTGTTTGATTTTACCTTTTGTGCCAAAGGGTGTTTATAGGGATATTTGCAAGTATTTGGAACAGCATCATTTAGTTGGGATAATCTGTTGAGTTTTTGGAGAGGTTACGTTATTCTGTATTCTGTTCTCTGTTGTTTGCCTTTCATTCAGTAATCTTGGAAATAAATTCTGTTTTGTTTAAAACTAAGTGGTTTGACCAACTGTTTCTCTCCTGGTTACACCTGCTTAAAACAACAAGCAAAGTTAGGGTCTGGGCTACCTTCTTGAAATGTTTCGAGAGGGTCTGGCCTAGTCCATAACACTTCCTCAAAGAATTCTATTAAGTTCGTAAGACATGACCTTCCCGACACAAAACCATGTTGCCTATCACTGATAAGCCCATTTTCTTCCAAATGTAAAAAGATCCTATCCCTCCGTATCTTCTCCAGCAGCTTCCCTACCAATGACATCAGGCTCACTGGTCTATAATTACCTGGATTATCCCTGCTACCCTTCTTAAACAAGGGGACAACATTAGCAATTCTTCAGTCCTCCAGGACCTCACCCATGTTCAAGGATGCTGCAAAGATAAGGCCCCAATTATTTCGCTTCCCTCAATAATCTGGGATAGATTCCATCTGGACCTGGGGACTTGTCCACCTTAATGCCTTTTAGAATACCCAACACTTCCTCCCCACTTATGCCAACTTGACCTAGAGTAATCAGACATCTATCCCTAATCTCAACATCCGTCATGTCCCTCTCCTCAGTGAATACCGATGCAAAGTACTCATTAAGAATCTCACCCATTTCCTCTGACTCCACCCACAACTTTCCTCCTTTACCCTTGAGTGGGCCAACCCTTTCTCTGGTTTCCCTCTTGCTCCTTATATATGAATAAAAGGCTTTGTGATTTTCCTCAACCTTTTAGCCCTCTTAATTCCTCATTTCAGATTTGTCCTACTTTCCCAATATTCTTCCAAAGCTTTGTCTGTCTTCAGTCACCTAGACCATATGTATGCTTCCTTTTCCCTCTTAGCTAGTCTCACAATTTCCCCTGTCATCCATGATTCCCTAATCTTGCCATTTCTATCCCTCATTTTCATAGGGCCATGTTTGTCCTACACTCTAATCAGCATCTCTTTAAAAGCCTCCCACATATCATGGATTTACCCTCAAACAGCTGCTCCCAATCCACATTCCCCAGCTCCTGCCAAATTTTGCAATAGTTGACCTTCCCTCAGTTTAGCACTCTTCCTTTAGGACCACACTCGTCTTTGTCCATGAGTATTCTAAAACTTATGGAATTGTGATCACTATGACTATTCCCAAAGTAATCCCCTACTGAAAGTTCAACCATCTGGCTGGGCTCATTCCCCAACACTGAGTCCAGTATGGCCCCTTCCCAAGTTGGACTGTATACATGCTGCTCTATAAAACCCTCCTGGATGCTCCTTCAAATTGTGCTCCATCCAATCCTCTAACACTAAGTGAATCCCAGTCAATTTTGGGAAAATTAAAATCTCTTATCACCACCACCCTGTCGGTCCTACATCTTTCCATGATCTGTTAACATATTTGTACCTCTCTCTCACACACTCACTTCTGGGAGGCCTGTAGTACAGCCCCAACATTGTTACCGCAACCTTCCTATTTCTGAGTTCTGCCCATATTGCCTCACTGCTCGAGTCCTCCATAGTATCCTCCTGGAACAGCATCATTAAGTTGGGATGATCTGTTGGGTTTTCAGAGAGGTTAAGTTATTCTGTATTCTGTTCTCTGTTGTTCGTGTTTCATTCAGTAATCTTGTAAATAAATTCTGTTTTGTTTAAAACTAAGTGGTTTGACCAACTGATTCTCTCCTGGAATATCCACTGTACACCTGCTTAAAACAACGAGCAAAGTTAGGGTCTGGGCTAGCACAGCTGTGATATCCTCTCTGACCAGAAATGCAACTCCTCCACCCGTATTTACCCCCCTCTCTATCCTGCCTGAAGCATCAATATCCTGGGATATTTAGTTGCCAATCATGACCTTCCCTCAACTAAGTCTCAGTAATAGCAATAACATCATACACCCAGGTACTAATCCAAGCCATAAGTTCATCTGCCTTACATACTACACTTCTCACATTAAAACAAATGCACCTCAGACCACCAGTCCCTTTGCGTTCATCATCTGCTCCCTGCCTACTCTTCCTCTTAGTCATGCTGACTTCATTATCTAGTTTCTGAAAGGCTTTAGTCACTACTTCCTTGCTGTCAGTGAACAGTGGCTCAGTGGTTAGCACTGCTGTTT
Organism: Chiloscyllium plagiosum; assembly: GCF_037043375.1. Classification (NCBI taxonomy): domain Eukaryota; kingdom Metazoa; phylum Chordata; class Chondrichthyes; order Orectolobiformes; family Hemiscylliidae; genus Chiloscyllium; species Chiloscyllium plagiosum. The sequence continues at coordinate 18,736,711 of NW_028270191.1, read as the reverse complement.
CACAGCACCACAGACCTGTGTTCAATCCCTGCCTCAGGTGACTGTGTGTAGCTTGCACATTCTTTCCTTTTGCTCTGGTTTCCTTCCCCAATCCAAAGATGTGCAGGCCAGGTGAATTGGCCATGCTAAATTGCCTGTAGCATGAGGTGCATTAGTCAGGGGCAAATATAGGTTAGGGGAATGGGTCTGGGTGGGTTACTCTTCGGAGGGTTGGTATGGACTAGCAAAAGCACCCCCTAGGACATTGGTTCCAGTCCAGTAGCCTGTCCAATTTGTAATAGTCCCACCTCTGATCTACTACTATGGCACGTTCAAAGCCATGAATATTAATATTTTGAATTAGGATGTGACCATCAAGACTGTTCCCAAAGCCACACTGGAAATTCAAACAGGACAGATTAGTCAGGAAGACATCTGGGAATTGGAAAGCGTTACTAAGGTTGCATACATTGATTCTGCGTGACATCTTGGATTATACAGAGCGAGTTTACAACAGCATCCCCTAGTGGTGAATACATTGCGTTACGTTCGAAATTGTGTGAAAAAAACATCCGAATTGCAATTGGGAAAATAAATATTTTGGCTTTATTGGATGAAATAAGCTTCTCCCTTGGGTCTTAAACATTTTAGAATATCCGTTAACAAAGTGTGATGTTCAGTTCAACTTATTTTGACCACTGTATCTGGTAAAAGTGTCACACTTAAAATTAGCAAGAAATCTGATGGACTTTGCCATGCATATTTTGTACAGTTGATCGATTAATCCGACTACATCACCCTCCAGTTGAAAGTTGGTGACAATCTCCCGGTCTTTTATCAGCACAATTATCTATAAATAAATAAAATACAAGCCATGTTCGGTACCTCTCCGCTACACTCGGGACAAGGCACTGGCTGCATCTTAAGCCCAAACTGGGTGGGAACTGAGCGTGTGTGGGAAACACGAGGCACCAGTTCACGTCCAACCGGCTCCAAACAGTGCATTGATAGCACCCGCAGGGAAGATTTGATAAGACAGTCTCTACTTAACCTAATATTCCAAGTTACTTGCCCCTGGTCCCAGTAGGAATAAATACAGAAAGAGATATTGTGGAAAAGAGTGTGTGGAACACGTAGTCCCAGAAAATCATAGGCGTGGAAACGTTTAAAGGAGGCGAATCTCGGAATTAAAAGTATTAACAAGTAACGTGATTAAAATGATGACCATGCCATGCATATAGTTTTACAAAGACCCAGAAGTATAAATGATCCGGTCCTATATTCCTGTTAAACGGTTCAATGGTATTCTGATACAAAACAACTGAATACACGTTAAGGTGGGCGTCTGTTTTCACAAATTGCGGTGCGGAATTGTCAATTTCTCCCTCGGACAGTTGTGGGGGTGGGGCTGGAGGAAGTATTTAACACAGTACTGTGCCGTGTGAAGTTATGTAAAATCATGAATTAATGATACCACCCCATGTAAATAAGTGTAAACAAAAGGTGACTTGGTGACGAGAAATGTGCTTCCTTCGGATTATTTCAGCGGCGAGGAGAAAAAAGTACAATAAAATCCCACATGTTGCCCCATTTGCTCCACTTCCTCTTACTCTGCAGGTTATTTGTGGTGTCCTGAGGACCTCTAGTGACAGAAAAGTTGGAATTGTAACTGCACCATCATTTCCAGCAAGGCGGAACCAAACAGCACAGAAAGATGCCCTTCGTGCCTGTTCCAATTCTTTGACAGGGCTCTCCAATTAGTTCCACTCCCCGTGCTCTCTCTTCCTCATTGTCCCAGAGATTATTTCCTTTTCAAATGTATTTCCGATTCCCTATCGACAACAACTTGCATTTGAAAAAAGACAATTTTGAAAAATATTCCCAAGGCATTAACACAAACCAAAATATGACACGAGGAAATATTAGGTCAGATCACCAAAAGTGTCTTAAAGGATGAATGTAAAGCTGTGAGGTGGAAGGAACATTAAAGCAAACGAGAGGCTTTTGTGGGGCAGTGGTACCTCTAAGCCAGGTGGCTCAGGTTCAAGCCCCACCTGCTTCAGAGGTGTGTAATTTTGTTCTTTTTACCCGTGGCCGTTTGTGTACGTGTAACGACACAGTAAAAAGATGCCATTGTGCTAAAACTTTTATCTTTACCACCAGGAAAGAATCCATGTGGCTAGTGAAACATTAACAAGCAAAGCCTGATAGGGCAATACTTATGTGAAAAACGTGAAAGGGGGTGGGGAAGAGGACGAGGGGACTAAATCAAAACAGAGTTCAAGGGGGAATATAAAACAATCCATCCCCAGTGGTGTCCACCTCTCCCTAAAGGCATTGAGAGCATCAGTGGGCAGCCTGTGCTCCCTCGCCAAGGAGGGGGGGTAAGGCTGGTTGGAGTAGGGAACCCTCAATGACTAGAGTTGTTGAGGCCCTAGTGAAGAAAAGTAGGCATATATGTATAGACAGCTTGGATCAAGTGAATTCCTCGAGTAGTATAGAGGGTGTCAGAGTACACTTAAGAGAGAAATCAGGGGCACTGAAAGGGGACTCGAGATGGCTTTGGCAGATAAGGTAAAGAAGACTCCAAAAGGATTCTACGTGCACATAACGGACAAAAGTGTAACTAGGGAGAGAATTGGGTCTCTTAAAGATCAACAAGACCATCTACGTTCAGAGGTGGAAGAGATGGACAAGATACTAAATAAATATTTCTTGTCAGTATTTACCATTGATAAAGGCATGGATGCTCAGAAACTTAGGGAAATAAAAGCTGATGTCGTGAAGCTAGTCAACATGACAAAAGGTGTTGGAAGTCTTAAAATCATTAAGATAGATAAATCCCAGGACATGATAAAGTGCATTCCAGGACCTTGTGAGATTCTAGGAGGAAATCGCAGGGCCCCTAGCAGGGATGTTTGTATCATCAACAGCCATGGGTGAAGTGACCGAAGATTGGAGGGTGGCTAATGTTGTGCCATTATTTAAGAAAGGCTGCAGGGAAACGCTTGGCAACTACAGACCGGTGAGCTTAATGTCTGTGGTGGGTAAGTCGTTAGAGGGGATTCTGAGAAATGGGATCTACAGGCATTTGGGATAGTCAGTTTTTTTGAAGGGATGAACAAGAAAGTAGAGGAGGGCAGTGCATAGCCATTTAGGGGGGCACAGTGGCTAGCACTGCTGCTTCTCAGCACCAGGGACCCAGGTTTGATTCCCCTCTTGGGTGACTGTGTGGAGTTTGCATATTCTCTCTGTGTTTGTGCGGGTTTCCTCCCACACTCCAAAGATGTGCAGGTTAGGTGAATTGGCCATGCTGAATTGCCCATAGTGTTCAGGGATGTGTAGATTAGGTACATTAGTCAGGAGTAAATGTAGAGTAATGGTGAAGAGATTTGGGTGGGATACATTTTTAAGGGTTGGTGTGGACTTGTTGGGTCAAAGAGCCTGTTTCCACACTGTAGAGATTCTATTATTGTTTACATGAACTTTAGCAAGGGCTTTGACAAGGTACCACATGGTGGGTTGCTCAGTAAGGTTAAGTCTCACAGGGTTTAGATCAGAGTGGTGCTGGAAAAGCACAACAGCATCCCAGGAGCAGGAAAATCGACATTTCAGGCAAAAGTCCTTCATCAGGAATAGAGACAGGAAGCCCCCAGTGTGGAGAGATAAATGGGGTGGTGGGGTGGTGGGGTGGGGGGGTGCTTGGGGGGAAGGTAGCAAAGAGTACAATAGGTGAATGGGAGTGGGGATGGAGGAGATAGGTCAGAGGGGAGGGTGGAGGAGATAGGTGGGAAGGGAGATTGACAGGTAGGACAGGTCATGAGGACAGTGTTGAGCTGGAAGGTTGGAACTGAGGTAAGGTGGGGGGAGGGGAAACGAGGAAACTAGTGAAGTCCACATTGATGCCCTGGGGTTGAAGTGTTCCCAGGCAGAAGATGAGGCGTTCTTCCTCCAGGCGTAGGGTGGTGAGGGAGTGGCGGTGGAGGAGGCCCAGGACCTGCATGTCCTCGGCAGAGTGGGAGGGGGAGTTGAAGTGTTGGGCCACGGGGCAGTGGGGTTGATTGGTGCGGGTGTCCCGGAGATGTTCCCTGAAGCCTAAGTCTCACAGGATCCAGGGAGAGCTAACCAATTAGATACAAAATTGGTTTGAAGGTCGAAGACTCGGTCGTGGCTGGTGGTAGAGCATTGAGTATTGGAGATGGGATATCTTGTTGCAGTGTACAAGATGTTGCTAAGGCCACATTTGGAATACTGCGTGCAGTTCTGATTGTCCTATGATAGGAAGGATATTATTAAACTAGGAAGACTGTAGAAAAGATTTACTAGGATGCTATCTGAACTGGAAGGTTTGTGTTATAAGGAGAAGCTGGGACTTTTATTTTCCCCTCGATTGTAGGAGACTGACCTTATAGAGGTCTATAAAACCATGAGAAGCATAGATAAGGTAGATGGCCAACAGTTTTTCTCTGTGGTATAGCAGTCTAAAACTAGAGGGCATGGGTTTAAGGAGAGAGGGGAGAAGTACAAAAGGGTCCAGAGGGGCAATTTGTTTTCACACACAGAGGTCAGTGTGTGTCTGGAATGGGCTGCCAGAGGTGGTGGAGGGGAGTACAATTTCGTTGTTTAAGCAACATTTGGACAGGTACATGGGTGGGATAGGTATGCAGGGATGTGGAGCAAACATAGGCAAATGGAACTAGATTAATTGTGAAAACTAGGTGGCATGGGCAGGTTGGGCTGAAGGGCCTATTTCCATGCTGTAAAACCTCTATGACACCCAGGCTCAAACATAACCATGGAAGAGAGGCAGAAGTGTGTCATAACATCTCTTAACAAAGTGATGAGGAAAATATCTATACATGAAGCTGCATGAGAAGGGGCAGATTTTAAAATCCAACATCCATTTCAGAGAAATGCAGAAATTGGACTGTGTTACAAGAGCCTGGAATCCGTCTTAATGTATCCTCTGTGATCAGATTTTGAAACCGACTTGACCATACCATACACTGACAAAGAAGCAAGTGGCAGGAGGTCACAAGGAAGGGTTTGGGAGTACAGACAGCTTCCTCCAGACACTAAGCTTCAAGCACAAGTCAGCCCAAGAATAAGTGTCAGAACACACTGCAATGTTACATCCACCTTGGCTCACAGACTGCTTGCGCAGGAGGGTTAATTCCAGAATGATCAAGTCCAATTATTAATGAAACCATCCAATACACTTTTGTTACATTTTGTGAATAGGTTCTTGGTATAACAGTGGATTGGACACATTCCCATTTCAGATACTTACGGGCAGCAACAAGCAAGGTGGGATACAGAAAGCTCCCTCTGCACTGTCCCCATCAAACGGTCTCAGGACAGGTACAGCATGGAATTAGATAGAACTCCCTCTACACTGTCCTCATCGACATACCTAAACGTCGACTCAGGATTTACACACTCTGCAGCTGTTTGAAATGTTCCAATTCTCTGAGGCAGTATACCAAGAGGCCTATAACTCTAGAAACGCAAGTCAAGACTCCTTCAACCTCATTCCATACTGCAGCCAGCAGAGGCCAGGAAGAGAGTCCATCCTGTTTATCTAGTTTGGATTTCATCCCAGATGTCAGAGCTAGACCACCCAGTTCCCCCTCCCATCCCCAAATTACTGAAATAACTATGTGAATATAATTTCACAAACTGAAAACGTCTATAAGTGGCTGGATGGGCTTGATCTCTTTTTCCCACACCACAAAAACAGACAACTCAATCCCAGGTCCCAAAAAAATTGCCAATAAGTCTGTACAGCAAGTTAAACTGGGCACCCTCTTTTCCCATTCCCACTGATTTGCTTGGGCACCATCCCATACTTAGGACTTGATGGTGTCAAAATCACAGTCAGTGCCTGAATGTTATGGGATTGTGTGTCAAGGCAGTTGTGGTGTAAGAAGCTCAGTGCATGTTCTCGCCTTCTAAAAGGCTCTCACCTCTTGCAATTGTGACCTCTGGGACCTTGCCCAAGCGGTGTTATTTGTGCCCCAACTGTTTTGGCAAGGTATTTACCACTGGACCCAGCTTGGTTGCCCTTGTTCTCCAGGTTTTGCATTTCACCAGAAAATGCTATCCAGTAACCAGGAGCTGGAATTCAGAGGCCAACTTAAAACAATGCTAGCCTTGCCCTGGCTGAGATCAGGAGGCGTTAAACTCAGGAGACTCCCAGCCAGAGTAAGTCAGCTATTCACTGGCTCAAAGTCAGGGAGCCAAAGAGCCAAAATTGGCTGAATAGGTTGACTCAAAATTGGCTGAGAGATAGCAGTCTACAAATTCTGAATGTTTTCAATTAACATTGGTATTAACACATCCAACATAATTTGCACGCAACTTAAAACATAGGACAAGAGGGCCGGCATATGAATAATTTACATGTTTATTCACTCAAGTTGGGCAGATTTTTTTTGAGTGTTTAAATACAAAAGAAGTTACAAATGCACTTGAAACATTAAGTTGCCTTTTTGCTCTACAGGTCCTGACAGAACAGTTGAGAGTATTTCTGACATTTGTTATCCTTTTCAAGTAGAAATGGTCTTTTCTCTAAACAGTTCCTTTGTGGCTTTTCCAGACTCAAATACGTGCAAAGCACTGGAGAGAGCTGAAAGAGCACCACTTCTGAAAAAAAAGGGCACTAATTCGACTTACAAAAGAACAACCAGACAACAGATTGTACGCATAAATACTGAAAACATTTAAAAAGAAAATTGGGAACCTGGATGCAACATTTTGATTTGCTATCAATGAAAAGAAATATTCATTTTCTTTAATAATTATCAAAAGTTTTCTTTAATATTCTGCCAACTCCGTGAAAAGCCTCTGTACAATGCTTTAACTGAAATCACATTTGCCATGTGAATTGTGCGCTCATTATGAGGTGTAGAGGAGTGGGCCACTTTCTATCAGATGGAGAGCCACATATGCCCTCTGTTCCATCCCAACAGTGGGAAGAATCACTACATTCAGCAACATTGTAAACATGATTTTCTTTCTATATAAATGTACGTATTTACACCAGGGGAGCGATCAAGCAATTCTTTGCCTCACCCCAATCCCCAACACTTCACACCAGTCTTTGCAATCGCCTTAAATGGAGTCTGCCACAGTTTTGCCACAAAGTTTACATCTGCGATCAGTTGATTGCCATTTGCCATTGAGCCCTCCCAGCGAGTAAACTGAAACCTCTTCTCCTGGACTGGGCTGAATGAGCCTGGAACTTGGGAGTGAAGCATCTATTGTGTCATGGGGTCTCCCTGTTTTACATGCCTCTCTCTTTAACCCCACCCTTCCAGAAGTTACATCCTCTCTGCTCGGGCACAGGGTTTGAGTCTCCCCACCAGCGCTGAGACTCGTGTCACTAAGCGAGGTCAGGGTGACAGACATGACAGTTCGTCAAGTACTGCCACTGCCTGATTTCCATACAGGTACATTTTCTACAAAAGGTCACTTGATAGCAATCAAAAGCAAAAACAAAAGTTCACTTTCTTCATCCCTCCAATCGTAGCAACACTAAGGCCCATGCTGAGATCATCTACCTCAGTACAAGCCAAGGTGCAACTCCCGCACACCTGCTTTAGAGCCACATTGGACAATACATAGAGCCCAAGGAATCTATGACAACAGTGACTACACTTCAGAAGTACTTTTCTTGGTGCAAAGCATTTTGGAATGCACTAAAGTCGTGAAAGATGTTGTACAAATGCCAACATTTTTTTGTTAAAATGGAGGAGCCCCGAGTGCACTAAAAGAAAAGAACCTACATTTCATTGCAGACAACTGCAATCTATAATTATATCAAGGGGTGTGCATCCAAAATGGATTCCCTCTTAAAGATGCCAGGATCATTAAACCTGGCATTTGTTGTAACTACAAAAAGGTGATCACAATTTAAGGGAAGTAGACAGCTGCCTTTAGTGTTAGTACAGAACACTTGCAAGTTTTGGTACAGTAATTATTGTAACTGGAGTTCTAGGCCTGGAAAGCACATTGTATCAAAAAAAATCAATAACTTATTTCAAATGAAACTTCATGATACTTGACAAAAACAAAAAATTATCATTCATTTTTTAACCTTTAAACACTGTTTATATACACACACTTTCTCCAGCCTTCACAGTTGGCCAGCCTCCTCGTAGGAGGCTTCGTAATGCTACTTTGTGTCAAGTGGACAGAAGCAGACAAGGACCTCGCCCTCTATCCAGTGCCTTGTCCCTGCTCAGGCAACTTGGCCAAGAAGAGAAATGGACAGACACACAATGCAACGTTATGGGATTACTAGCACATCATGCTGGGATAACAGACACCCATTTTTCAGTAGGGTGCTGAGTGACCCTGACAATTGGAAGGAGATCAAGTGAACGTCCCAAACTCACTTGCGAGATATTAATATGCCATATATTGTGAGAAATTAAGTTAAAAGAACATCAGATGGCCATCACCACTGCAGCAATTCCACTCGAACTATGGTTAGTAGTGCCAGGGACACTATTCACAATCACAGTAGGCTTCTAACTACCAGTTTGAGTGAGACTCAAGGGCAAGAGTGTACTTGCCAACAGCAGTGTCATGTTGACCATCCAGCAAATTAGAGGTGGACAATATGGGAGAGCAACACTTTGGGAAACAAAGAATCAACATAAACTTTCAGATTCCTTCTGTCCTGCCTTGCATCACTGACCCATCACCAAACCTTCCCCCCACCCCCCCCCGACCCCACACAAAAAAAATAAAAAGGCACCACCGTAAGAAACCTCGACTTCCAATCAAGTACACAACTTGGGAAATTCAAGCTGTTAGTTTTAAAAAACATGTCAGTTTGGGAGGGAATTAAAACAGTGCTGGTCAGACTGAGGAGTGATCATTGTTCTCCACTGGGCTCACTTTCCTCCAGCCATGATTTTCAGATATTGCAGTGCATTGTGGGCTGCATTGGCACGGGCACCATCCCTTGTTGAGCCAGAGCCGTGGCAGACGGTGGTGGGCTGCGTTGATAGCTCCACAAGACACTGGTACAGGCCACTCAAGCTCAACTCTTCTGGAAAGAAAGAAAAAAAAGTCACAGGAAGTTAGCAAACATCTAGAGAAGTAGGATTATTCAGAACAGCGTTCAAACTTCCTTAATTGATATAGAGAACAGGTTTCCACCACTGTCTCCCTTAAACTGGACTAACTGGCTTCACCACTTTTATTTTGAATATTTGCATATGTGGGTGTTGCCAGTATTTCTTGCCGCATTCCTAATTGTGGTGAGGTGGTGGTGGTGGTGAGCAACACCTTCTTGAGCCACTGCAGTCCTTGGGGTGCAGGGATGTTATGGAGGGAGTTCCCAGGATTTTAATCCAGCGACAATGGAGGGACAGTGATAGATTTCCAGGTCAGGATGGTGAGTGGCTCGGAGGGGAACCTGCAAGTGGTGGTGTGCCCTAGTATCTGATATCCTTGTCCTTCTTGATGGTAGAGGTCACAGACTTTTGGAATTCACCAGATTGGTGGTAAAGAATGAAACCTTAAGTAGGAAGAACAATCACACTTAGCGTTAGGGATGGGAGTGGAAAGTTATTAAAAAAAGGGCCAGATGGAATAGTAGTAGTAGGGCAAAGAAAAAGCAAACAATTGGAATGGACTCCAGCAAACTAGATAATTTCTTCTCATTAAGACCATAAGACATAGGAGTGGAAGTAAGGCCATTTGGCCCATCGAGTCCACTTTGCCATTTAATCATGGCTGATGGGCATTTCAACTCCACTTACCCGCACTCTCCCCGTAGCCCTTAATTCCTTGGGAGATCAAGAATTTATCAATCTCTGCCTTAAAGACATTTAACGTCCCGGCCTCCACTGCACTCTGCGGCAATGAATTCCACAGGCCCACCACTCTTTAGCTGAAGAAATGTCTCTTCATTTCCGTCCTAAACTGATCCCCTCTAATTCTAAGGCTGTGCCCACGTGTCCTAGTATCCCTGCCTAACGGAAACAAATTCCCAGTGTCCACCCTTTCTAAGCCATGCATTATCTTGTAAGTTTTATTAGATCTCCCCTCAACCTTCTAAACTCCAATGAGTACAATCCCAGGATCCTCAGCTGTTCATCGTATGTTAGGCCTACCATTCCAGGGATCATCCGTGTGAATCTCCGCTGGACACGCTCCAGTGTCAATATGTTCTTCTTGAGGTGTGGTGCCCAAAATTGGACACAGTATTCTAAATGGGGCCTAACTAGAGCTTTATAAAGTCTCAGAAGCACATCGCTGCTTTTATATTCCAACACTCTTGAGATAAATGACATTACATTTGCTTTTTTATCCACAGACTCAACCTGTAAGTTAACTTTTAGAGAATCCTGGACTAGCGCTCCCAGATCCCTTTGTACTTTGGCTTTATGAAATTTCTCACCATTTAAAAAGTAGTCCATGCCTGTATTATTTTTTCCAAAGTGCAAGACCTCACATTTGCTCACGTTGAATTTCATTAGCCATTTCCTGGACCACTCTCCTAAACTGTCTAAATCTTTCTGCAGTCTCCCCACCTCCTCAGTACTACCTGCCTGTCCACCTAACTTCGTATCATCGGCAAACTTCACCAGAATGCCCCCAGTCCCTTCATCCAGATCATTAATATATAACGTGAACAGCTGCAGCCCCAATACTGAACACCGTGGAACACCACTTGTCACTGGCTGCCATTCCGAAAAAGAACCTTTTATCCCAACTCTCTACCTTCTGTCAGACAGCCAATCCTGAATCCATCCCATTAAAATGGCATAGAAGATTGCACGTACAATCTCTAGGATTTGAGTACATAATTTAGACTTCCAATACACTAACAGTGTGGCACTCCCATACTACACTGCTGTTGTACAATGTTTTAGATAAGATGTTAAAATGGAGACCTGCCTACCTCCTTAGATGAACATAAAAATATGTCATAACAGGCTAAACCGGATCAACAGATCATCCACCTCAAACTGGTTTGCATCCTCGGAACATTCCTAACTGTTCCAATTTGGAACATTCAAATAGTTAGGTGCAATATAAATGCAAACGCTTCCTTTCACTTCACAGGTCCTAGAATTAACTGCCCCCTTGCTTAGTCAGAAAGGCTTTACTGCTCATTTTTCTGTTGGTAATCCAAGCACTGGTTTCAAGATCAGCTAGCTGTAACTTAACGCTACAGTCCCACATGTATGCTCCTGGCAATGAAACATGGAAAGTTATCAATTCTCCACGGGTGAAACAGGCTCCATTCACAGTACAGTCAGCTCAAGGTGCCTTACCGATATCTAAGTAACTGACGTCGAACCGCTGCTCCTCGGCCAATTCCCTCAACATCTGGCAAAAATTGGAGTTGGAAACACCAAGTGGGTTGCTCTTGAGGTGAAGAATTCGTTCCCCTGCAGAATTCCGGAGCGAATCCCACGTGCAACCTGCGCTCTTGCCCTTCGGCCCATCCAGCTTGTTACCAACCATCTGGAGAGAAAGAAGCGCAATGGAAGAACCACCTCCTTTCAGCATGCCGGTCCTCATTTAAAACGTGGCTGCATTTTCCTGCGTGCCCTTTCTAGTGATGGAATGCTCCACATTAACCCGTTACATGGCTCACAGTTCTGTCACTAACGTTGCCACGCTTCTGGTGGGATTGGGTGCTTGGCTCTCTTCACACAACAAACTCAAAATCCAAGTGCTGCTGTCGGCTAATCGTGTGATTCACAAACCTAGGAGTCTTTTGGGAGACAGAATGAGCCCCAGAGAGAAGGCACAGAGTCTTGAAAATAAAAAAAAAAACAAAATTGGGCAACCAGAAATGCAAACCAAGAATAAATTTGTTTGGAGGTGGGGAAGGGGGTTTAAATTAAACAAAACTCAATTGATAAGGTGGCCATGAAAGAATTCTATAAAGACTCTCAGTCTCTAAGATTATAGAAAATAGCAGAAGTAGAACATTTACCCCTTTGAGCCTGCTCTGCCATTCAAGACTATCATGGTTGACTTTTTACCTCAACACCAACATTCTCACCACCTCCCCCCTCCGCCCCCCCCTCTCCCCCCCCCCCCCCCCCCCCCCATACTCCTCCATTCACCTAACCTAAGTGGGGCTCGACTGTCACTCAATATAGAATCAGCAGAGGTCACGAAGAGTCGCTGATATTTTAGTCATTCTAAAAGCCATTCAAAATGCTTCAATTTGTGACACTCTCCATTCATCATCTCATGGGGCATTGTAGTAGTTATGTTATTGGAGAGAAATCTAGACGTCTGGATTAATAATCCAGAATTTAAGACATACCAGCTGGAATTAAAAAGAGATGGTATCAAAAGAAGTGGCTTCAAAACTGCTGGGCACGCCACAAAAACTCAAATGCTTCGCAAGTATCCTTTAGAGAGAGAAACCTGATACACTTGTCCACTGTGGGCCTACATGTAACTCCAGCTCCATATCAGAATGATTGTCTCTTAAATACCCTCTTCAGTGGCTTAATGAGCTACACAGCGACATAAAATTATGGTGATTGATGGAGAGCAGTGTCAGCAACACCCACACTCTGAAAACGAATGAAGGAACTTCAAATTGCTCCCATCATTAATAGCCACCTTATAACCACCAGAATATCACCCAAGTGCTGTAAAACTATAAACATTCCAGACCAGAGTATTGTTGGGTAGTTTTCAAAATTTGAAGAGGACATGGTGTGTTTTCTCAGTCACTGCTTTACTGAACCACTCCAGACCTCCCTCAATATCTGTTTGTACAATACAAGCAGTCTCCATTACTGTCTCAGCTCACTCCAGTTAGACATTTTTGTCTAAAACCTAGCAGGGCTGTCATGTCATCACCAGCAGATTGTCAGCTCTCTCTCATGACGCAAACTGGCGCTCTCATTAAAAACTGCAATTCATCCTTTCACACACTTACAATGGAAAACTGGTCATCTTCTGGCTCGACTTCGTTCCCGTCCCTCTGATCCACAGGGACATCGTGGATTCTTGCTAACATCTTTGCGGCAGCGTTGCGCTTGGCCAGCTTTTTCGACGTCCCACTCCCTATGATAGGTAAGACATCACCAGTTAAGAGACCGATCACACTAGTTTCTACTCTGCATCACCAAATCTATACAGTATTCATTCTCAAAACACCCCAGTGTGTGAGAGAGAGAAAACACCATTCATTAAACTTCAAAAAGAAATCCCTCAAATGCTCAGCACATCTTTCTTTAAATTGGGTTGGCACAGACTTCCATGTCCAGTTCAACTGTACCACTGCCCCACATACATGTTCCACAAATTCTGGCAGCAAAACTCCTGTAGGCTGGGAGCTGAAGCCATGACTGTCAATGGTCTCCTGACCCTGCTTTAAGCTGTATGGATAGGTAATTCCACTAGGTAGCTGACATTCAAACAACTACTTAAAGATCAATTCAAATTGCTGCCTTCTGCAAATGATCTCAATTGTAGTCAAATACACTTGATTTAACCAATCTTTTAAAACCCTTTTGATTCGATTCCCAAGTTCCCTTCCAAAACTCTCCTTTCTTATACAACTCCCACACAAAAAAAAGGTAACAATTGACATCTCTGGGAAAGATCAGACAGCAGTTCATCCGATGGCAGAGGGAGATCAGAATGTGCTGGCTAAAAAAGCAGCCTGTTTCACACACTAAGTGCCATGGTGCAGCAAAATTACTTTGTCTGAGATGCACACAAACTCCTAAACTGCGTCAAATAAAGGCCTGTGTGTAAAGTGCAAACATTGAATGCTGGGGAAGAAAGGGCTGAGTATTTCCAAAGTTGCAGTATTGACTTTCCTGGTTCACTGATGGTGAATTCTCCATTATTATTTCAAAGATTATGACACAAAGACATCGCAAAACAAACTGCTGAACAACTACCTTAAATCTCAGTTTAGGTGGCTGACACCGAGCTCTTGCTACAGTTAGCAACGATAAATCCTTTCCGTAATGCTCTGGGAATAAGGGGTATTTAAAAGAAAACTCAGCAATGTCAAGCAAAATTAATTCTAAAATTATTTTTTTCAATTCCTCATTGTGCATAGCAAGGTGGTCCAGGAGTTTTGTTATGCTAAGTTATTGGAAGAGGTAGGGAGAAAAAAAACAACTAATTTAAACCTCAATGTTGCTCGCACAATTTGGAAGTGCCAGGAGATATTTAGAAGTGTCGGTTGCATAGTCCAAAAATGAGGTGCGATATGGGTAATGGGGTAATGAATGCTCTGTGAGAATCGGTGCTGCTAGTTCTATGGAATCAGAGCAACCTGTAGCACAAAAGGAGGCCAATCAGCCTATTATGCCTGTCTGGCTCTTAGAAAGAATTATCCCGCTTATTTCCACGCTCCCATATTTTGGACTGAAGGGCAAATCACTTGACACCATTTTACTAAACACATCCTAACAATTAAACAAAAACACAAAACTCAAGACACTATGGAGCCTTGCAAAATGTTCTGCAAGCATCACATTACCTCAGCAAGTGACACGTGTGCAGTTCTTCTTAACTAACCTCAACAGTCAATTCCTTCAGTCAGCTGCTTCATCAGCGACATTCTCTTCAGCATAGGGTCAAAAGTGGGGATGTTCACCGATGATTGCACAATGTTCAGCATCTTTTGCGACTCCTCAGATACTGAAGCAGTCCATGTTCAAATGCAACAAGATCTGAACAATATCCAGGCTTGGGCTGACAAGTGGCGAGTAGCATTCATGCCACACAAATGCCAGGCTATGACCATCACCAATAAGAGACACTCTAAACACCACCCCATGACATTCAATTGTGTTACTATCACTGAATTCCACTTCTCTCAACATCTTTGGGGTTACCATTGACCAGAAACTCAACTGGACTAGCCACATAAACATAATGGTTACTCGAGCAGGTCAGAGGCGAGGAATACTGTGGCAAGTAACTCACCTCCTGACTCCCCAAAAACTGTCCACCATCTACAAGGCACAAGTCAGGACTGTGATGGAATACTCCCCACTTGCCTGGATGGGTGCAATTTCAACAATGCTCAAGAAGCTCAGCACCATCCACAACAAAGCAGCCCACTTGATTGACACCACATCCAGGAACATTCAATCCCTCCACCACTGATGCCGAGTAACAGCAATACGTTCTATCTACAAGATGCACTGCAGAAATTCACCAAAGATCCTTGCACAGCACTTTCCAAACGCACAGCCACTTCCATCCAGAAGGTCAAGGGCAGCAGGCACACGGAACCACAACCCCCTGCAAATTCCCCTCGAAGACACTCACCATACTGACTTGGAAATATATTGCTGTTCCTTCACT